>NC_092826.1:138878271-139178271 GCF_039878825.1 Excalfactoria chinensis
TACAAAGAGCAAGTGTGAATGGAAAGGCATTTCTACAAGAAACAGAGGAAAGTGATGTTAGGGACTCAGAGCTTCACATACCTGGGTGTTGGCTAATTCCTTACCTTGCTGGATTCTAGGGCACATGCTTTTATCCATCGGTGTTCAAAATAAAGTCATAATTTTTGGCTCATTTGCATGGAAAAAAACTTTCATGATCCTACAGCTGTTCTCACCCCAGTATTTATAATTTTATTGCTCAAATATCAACTTTTGTGTGCTGTCCAAGTGCAATGAAAACATAATATTTAAATATAAGCCCCATTTACCTTTCAAGTATTTTTCCTGTCCAAAAAATTCCTAGTAATTTGTGTCTAATTCAGTCCCTAAACCCATTATTCATCTCTTCTCTGTGCCTGTTCATATTAATAGGTGCTAATTCTACCCTTGTGACATCATCACTGTTCCTAAGGCAACGGACTGTGATGTCAGAAACACAAGACAATAGCCTCTGGTTATGAACAAGCAAGTGGGAAAAAATGAGTAATGAATTAATTGAAAGGCTCATAGATTGTAGCAAAATATCTTGGGATCCAAACTTCCCACAAATGTTTTTAACATACATTACTAGCTTAATTTTCGACAGATTAGGTATTGGCTGGGTGCACTGGGTGTGGGCCATTTGTGTGTGTGTGTGTTGGATTCTTGATGGATAATGTTATGTTAGGTGAATAGTATTCAGTCATGCTGGGCTCTAATGGCTGTCATCTCAAGAGCTTTACAGTATTTAATTTCATAACTGAACAAAACATTATTTTATTCAAGTCAGGGACAAGGATATCAAGACAGTCGTATTAAAAAAAAAAAAAAAAAAAAAAAAAAAAGGGAGAGAGAGAGAGAAATAAAAAAAGGTAGAAAGATTTCCAGTGCCCTTGGTAATACAAATACTGTGTTATATTATGAAGAGGTTGAATATAAATTGCATTCCTTTAGAGAAAATTTTTAGTATGCTCCAACTAGCAGAGAAGGTGTTACCTTCTCCCTGATCCTCTGTATAGATTGCTATCTTTCTTTTCTTTTCTTTCTTTTCTTTTCTTTCTTTTCTTTTCTTTTCTTTCTTTTCTTTTTCTTTTCTTTTCTTTTCTTTTCTTTTCTTCTTTTCTTTTCTTTTCTTTTCTTTTCTTTCTTTCCTTTCCTTCCTTTCCTTCCTTTCCTTTCCTTTCCTTTCCTTTCCTTTCCTTTCCTTTCCTTTCCTTTCTTTCCTTTCCTTTCCTTTCCTTCCTTTCCTTCCTTTCCTTCTCCTTTCCTTTCCTTTCCTTTCTTTCCTTTCCTTTCCTTTCCTTTCCTTTCCATTTTCCTTCTTCCCTTATTTTCCCTTATTTTCCCTTATTTTCCCTTATTTCCTTATTTTATTTATTTTATTTATTTTATTTTATTTTATTTTATTTTATTTTATTTTATTTTATTTATTTTATTTTATTTTATTTATTTATTTTATTTTATTTTATTTTATTTTATTTTATTTTATTTTATTTTATTTTATTTTTGTATGGATTTATTTTTCACTTAATCCCATACCTTGATGTTCGCACCTAGCACCTCACCATCTATACCCTCTCAAGCGTTTCTTTCTTCTTCACTAAATACAACTCTAGATCCAGAAAATTATTAGGGAGCATACCTGAAATTTTCTGATACTTTCGAAATGTTTATCCTCAATATACAGTCTTCTTCCTCCTTATTTTGTATTCTTTAAATCAGGATGGCCATTTCCATTGCAGCTAATTTCTGGATCCCTTCTGCTAGAGATTAGTTTGTAGGGCTCCCAGACAACATTTTCATTTTCAGAGGTCCATGAGGTCTCTGCCATATGAAACAGAGCCCACATCGGTGCTCAGGAAGGACAGCCATATCTCTGTGGCCAGATTTCTATGCATATTTGGAAAAATTGGCTGTGCAATGAAACCTCCAATTTTTTTTCTCCCAGGCTTTGTTTTCCATAGGAGAACCAGTTTCACAAGCATTGTCTCCTTCTCAGCATCTTGAAATAGATTAGAAGGAAACACTGGGCAGCAAAAGAATGTCAGCTCGTGGTACACCAAGACAACCCAGAAATTCCAATGATTACCAACATAGCTGAGATGTTGTACAATAGTTAAAAGTGCCAGAAAAAGGGGTCACAAGTCTGGGTGAATCCAGATGGCCTACTGGGCTAATATAGTGAAAGCATGCCAATTTCTGTAGCCAAGCACAGAAGAGAATGTTTGGCTAGCATTATGGCCATCTGCCTCCAACTCCTCAGCGCAAATGACCGGATACCCACTGCAGCTGAATCAACAGTACAAGTGCGCAGCAAAGATCGTATTTACACTGCTGGATCTGTATCAAGATAATTCAAAATGGTGATCTGGTCTGGGAAATCAGTTTGATGGGACAGATGTTGGTGAGATTCCTGAAGTGCTCTACAGATTGTTGTCTTCCATATGTGTCTCTCTACCCAACAGCTGGGATTGTTTTTGGGTATTGCATGTAGTAACTCTGTCAATACACACATTCACACCAGAAGCAAAAAAAAGGGGGGAAAAAAATAATAATGAGATGATAGACACCAGCTTGCAAAGCCAAATGAAATGTAATGTTCTTAAGAAACCTGCTCTGGGTGTCCCTGTTTTAGCAGGAGGTTGTAGCAGATGACATCCAGAGGACCCTTCCAACCTCAACCAGTCTGTGATTCTGTAGTAGAAAATGAGCCCAAATTTGATTGGAATGTTATAGTGGTTCAAGACAGTGATTCAGTACATTATTCTGTATTTCTTTGCACAATTTGGCATGGTACACTTCTATTTGGTTCTTTTGGATGATCAAAATCCGTACTTAATCCCAACTTGGAGTACAATATTGGATACATTTAAGAGATTTATGAATATAGAGTTAGAATATAGATAGAGTTAGAATAGAGATAGAAGTGAAGTTTTACACATTTGAAACATTCACAGCACTCTCCTTCTGTGATTCCCTAAGGCCTAGGGGTAATTACTGATGACCAGAGCTCCCTAATATCTCTGTCAAACCTATTCTTCTGCATTTACAGTTGAAGAGTATGGAGTGGCTCCTAAAGTTTATCATTAGGTAGAACACATCCACCTAAAATAACTTTTGAAGATGAGTTATTAGACAGGTGAAACAGATTGCTCAGCCATCCTGTGCTTTTTTTCCTAAGGTTAGGAAGATCTCCTAACTTGGCCAAAACCATCTCGAAGCAACTCATCTCAAAGCAACTTATCTAAATAAGAAGACGTAGGTAAATACACCAGCTCTGAACAAAGACCTGTTGAGTCCATCATCTCAACAAAGATGGCACACAGCTCCTTTCTGTCTCGTGTTTATTCCTCAAAATAAATATAAAAAGAAGCAAAATATTTATTTATGTATTTCAGTATTTGGTTCAAGGCATGTTTGTGTGATAGCCAGAGTGACTGGATTTCATTTATTGGTTTAGTGTATATTAAATGAGGCTCCTGCTGAGTTCCAGTATATTTATTTTCAGATGGGTTTTGCTGGTGGGATATACAGTTTGTTGGTAGGACATGACATGCAACACAGTGTAATAATTTCTGCTGAGGCTTTGTTGAATCCAAAGGAAAAAAGATTGTTGCAGGATTTTATCAACTTTCTTCTGTGCGGTCTCCTTAGAGAAGAGATTAAGAAGCCCTGTAATTGGTGTAAATTGGCCTTCAGCGATCTTTTTTCTTTTGTATGTGTGTGTGTGGTTTTTGCTCAGACCTTTGAGCCCAGAGGGACAAATGCACAGCTCTTCTTGAATAATCCACTTGTATATTTTGTTCCATGAACATTGATTTAATTTTTCAGAGTTACGCGCTAACATTGCTATGTTTTGGGCGCCTCGAAGTACCATTAAACAAGGAGGGATTTGCTGAGTCCTTTTTTTTCTTTTCTTTTTTTTTCTTTTCTTTTTTATTTTTTTAATATAAGTCTGTGGTGGGTCTCTGAGGTTCATATTTGGCTCAAGGAGATCATTCCCAGTCAACTCTGATGGCTCCAGCTATTTTGGCCAATGGTTACCCTTCTGCTAATTCACTTGTGGAAGAAAAAAAATAATAATAATAATTAAAAAAAAAAGAAATAAAAACATTGTTCTGTGGTTCTAAAATCCTCCCGTCCATTGAATTCATCACACACATACACACTGAGAATGGAATCCATCCATACTTCAGTATCATGAGTTTGGGTTAAGGAGCTGCATGGATGGGAAAGTTTTATAATCACATTCCCTGGACTAAAATTATGTGGTAAAGATCAGGTTAACCTGGGTACAGCTGCCTGCCAGAAAACACAGAAAATGCCTTAGGAAGCCAACCTTTCTGCTCTGCCTGAGCGTTCAAACACCGAATATGTGTGCATGTGTCTGTTCATGCAACGGGCGAAACGCATGCACATACACACATACTTTTGACTCACTTAAATAGAGACATACAGTAACACCAAAATTCATCACCAGCAGTAATTGCATTGGCTTCAGTGTACCAATATATGGGATAGGTTCATCAGAAGTGAAGATCTGTCATCAATTTTGTATTTATTTATTATTTGTTTTTAATTCAAGTATTTCACGTGGGACAAAATGCAGACTGAAATGTGTGGATGCTCACACCAGCAAAATTGAGGTTCCTGTCTTTGCCAACTCAGTGTCTGAGACTTCCTGTTGTCAATAAATGTGCTGGGCTTATACTGTGAGGATTCAGGGAAGGAGCCTGGGTCAGTGCTTTGAATCATCTTCCCACTTGCATACTCTCTTTACCTCCCCATATATTAATTGTAGAAGAAGACCAGACAGTGAAAACCTTCTTGCTGTGTACCCAAAGTGTGGAAGATGTCATTTGTCACATCAAATGAGCAACCAGAACTAGTAAAAAACAGAGGAGCAGATGTTGCAAGTAGTTTCAATATTTGTACTTTATTACCACCTTGCAGCACTGAAAGTCAGTTCCCTTTTTGTAATAAACTTTTTCCTAAATAAAATTTTCATTCCCTTTACATTTACATATACATATATATTTTTTCCCTTTAAACTGGTATGACTTTCTGTACTTTTTCTTTACTGCTGAAAGCCATTTACTTTATTAAATAGAAAGTAGATTTTATGGAAGCCTAAAGATCTGACAGATTCAAAACATATTTTGAACAGAAAGAAGTTTATGGGTATTTATTTGCTTAAAAATAGTAATACTTTTATTAGTACAAGAAAGAAAGCTGCTTGATGTTTGCATCCTTTCACAAATGTTGGCATTTTTTGAGTTAATGATATTATTTTTGGTAAAAGGAAAAATATTAAATAATATTAAAAAAATCATTGCTAGTATGCTATAAAGTAGTAACCTCCCCACATTAAAGAGCACAGACCACCAATAATTTATACAGACCATTGTGGTGGTCCACAAAGTAAACATTTTGGGAGCAAAGCAGTAGGGTATCCTAATAGTCGTATGAAAAATGGTCCAACAGAAGTATTCTCTGCTGTTAAAGCCTTCATCAAATGGAAAACTTAAATGAGCCACAGCCTTGAGGCATGGCTTTAAGCAGGACAGAGAAAACTGTGCTTGCTGAAAGGGTACCAGTATCTTCACAGCTGCCTCAGAGCAAAATTCTTAATGAGACAGCTCTGGGGAATATTCTGAGTTAACTTTATGGTTTTGTCAGCATCCACATTTTAGCTGCTGCTTCAGAATTAGCTGGATTCAAGACAGATCATGCAGCAATCAAGAATTTGCAATGGACACGAAGTCTTTGAATTACCTGTGCTCACTAGAAATGCCCATGCCAGTTCTGTGCTCTACACAGAGACTACATGCAGTCTGTAGACTAACATATGCAAACCAAGCAAAAAGAATTCAGAGATGGGCAATGGCTGTCAATCTATCCAAAAACACTGAAGATCCTAAAAGATTCAACCCAATGTGATAGCAATAAATGAGAAATAAAAGCCCAAAAATCTGGGATGTGTATGGAACACGAAAGTGGGTGAGCAGCTAATTAGTACTGTTCCTAGGAGAGTGATTAGAGTTCATGAGATGATAAAAGAAAGATACAGATGAGACCTTTAGGAGAAGTTTTCAGAAAGAGCAATGAGATGGAAGAAGCCAGACTGGATGCTAAAGCTTCATGTTAAACAAGGTCAGAGGGCTGTAAGTGCAAGTGTCATGACAGAGGTCGCATGTGTAAAGAGGTATTCCCTTTCTCCCAAGATCAGGTTGACCTAATCTGATGACAGAGGGAAGAAAGGCCTGGAAGTCCAAACTGATTTCTATATCCTACATTAAGTGAAGCAAAAGTTAGTGCTTAAATCTTGCCAGTGGAGAAGAGCAGATTAACCCTTTTTGCTTTGAAGCTATTTCAGATGTGCTCAAAAATAACTCCTGTAGTCCCACACCGCTCCTGTCCCAGATCACAACACTGTGTGCTTCAGCTCATGGATTGGGGTGCTCTCTTGGAGACCAGGCAGGTTGTTATCAACAAGTCCATGAAGGGACATTTATCTCTGCGCTGTCACTCACTACAGAGCTATTTATCTCTGGTCGGGCAGATACTGCCTCTTCTCACCCAGAGGGAGAGATGATAGTGGTGCTATCTCAGAGGCTTTACACCCAGCTCTGGCCCCAGTTAACATCCTTTCCTTGATAGTAGAGGAGGAGAAAGGGCCAAGGTGGAGAACAGGCTCTAGTGCCAGATATAGCCAGCAAGGGAAATCAGGATGACGGGGAAGTTGTAAGGTAAGATTGTTTGGGTGGTTCTCACAGGAAAGGTCTGCTTATTAAATCTATCAAATATTTCACTCTAAGATGAAATTATTCATAGCCAGCAGACAGTTTGTCCCCCTGGCATGATGGAGGTTGGTGGGGAATCGATATGTCACAGAGGTGGGCAGAGCAGATGAGCTTGAGGGCACTTTAAGCAGAAAGCTGCATGTCTAATTAGTGAAACAGAAGGGGAATAGTCTGGGGCAAGGATAGGTGCATTGGGTGAGGTGTCTGAGAAGCACAGGTCTCAGGAGTGATGACAAATTCAAAATGAGTCAGGAACACATAATTATTTACCAGATTTCTTGGATAAAGATGGAATATCAATTACTTTAACCTTCCTTATTCTTTTGACCTCAAAAGCATCATTCACTGTCCTTCAGTATCTAGACATTGACAACTGTTTCTGCCAGACTGATAAATTATGGAGTTCTTGGGTAGAAGGCAGCCTTTCTAGACTACATTTAGTCATCTGAGGAACCATTCAATGCTCCTTTTCCTCTCACAAATATATCTATATCTGATTTAAATGATCAGTGCATGTTCCAAGCAGACTGGTACTGAAGGGAAGATACAAGGAAGAAGGAAGGGAAATAAGTCATCTGGGGCGGCATATATTGATAATAGAGGGACAAAGCAAGTGTGATATGAAATTGGTAAATCTGAGATGGCCTAACTGAATTGTGCCTGTATGGTTTCACCTGCAAGAACAAGAATAAGCTTATTTAACTGGCCCTTGTGCCAAGATCCTAAGGAGGAATCTGGAGAGTGCCATCGCCTTTTGCATAGTCCTCCAAGTGCAGATTTGAGTATCCAGATAATTATTCCTGGCTGAGTTACAGATGTTTAGTGGGCAGACAGAAGCATAATACACCAGGTCCACATCTGCCTCCCTCCACCTCCCCTTGTTTCCTGTATTAAATCCTTGAGAGCTGTGAACCTATGTCAGCAGTAGTAAGATTTCTTGCTACTTATCTCACATTGCAAGAACACTGCAGTACCCAATGGAAACCATGATTCTAGCAAGAAATAACATCCATCCCATAAGTAAAAATTGGAAAAAGTGTATAAGATTTATATTTATTATTCCAGTAAATCTTCCTCCTCCTCTCGACATCTTCTGGTGTGCAGTGACATACAACGCACTGCTGCACATGATGTACTTAATAAGATCCATATTTATCCATCTTTCAGTTCTTTGATTTATGGCCATGACACAGACAACACAGTATCTGAGAAAAGCTGACACAGGCACTTAAGTGGCCAAGGGACAAATCCAGATCTGGTGCAAACCTGTTTAAATCCACTGGAGTCAACAGAGCTGTGTCAATATTCATTGCTTGTAGTCCCGTCTTTCCCAGCAAATCTGTGCAGCTGATTCATCTCCTGTACTACGATGGATAGACTGTTAGCAACCTCTAAAACATTAATAACTACTTTCCTGATTTAAATCACTTTATTAAATTCTCTAAGCAATAGGTAAAATTTTCTAATGTAGCTAGTGTCTTGAAGAATCTCTCTATTCTTTTCTTTCCTAGTACCAGCTTTGGAAATAATAACAACAGTTTCCCTAATTTTCTGTAAATCTAGTTTTCTCAAACACATGAAATCTTTGCAGTGCACGAGTAAAAGAAGGGTAAGAGACAAAGCAAAGAGAACTTCAGAAGGCAGTGATACTATTTTGATCTTACCTGAAAAGAGAATCAGAAAGCAAATACTAAAGTAATGTGATTTTCTTTCAGCTGGGCATAAATTCTAAAGAAAAAAATGAGCGGTGAAAATAGAGAATAAAGAGACTGAGAGAGAGAATGAACTAGAAAAGCAAGAGGAGATCTTGTGTGTGTATGTGTGTGTGTGTGTGTGCAAAAGTTTTCCACTAGAGGAGAGCTGTGTTGGTCTGGAATTCCAGTCCAAAGGAACGCTCTCATAAATTAACTCATTTTTGTTTTTTCAAACATCAGTTAGACTCACCACAAGGTCTCGGTGCTGTGCCATTTCCAAACCACTTTGGGACTGTCAAACATAAATCATGGGGTGTGGAAGCACTGGAGGCAGAGAGTTATGATCTGGGCACAAGGTGCAAATTGCTTAGAGTTAGCGCCAGATTTCTTTTCTTTTTTTTTTCCTTCCCCCCCCCCCCCCCCCCCTTTATACCACAAGGATTTTTTTTTTGTTTGTTTTATATATATATATATATTTATAATATTATTTCTTTCCGTTTTTATGCTTTGCTTTCTTTCACTCTCTTTTCCATTTTTTTTTTTTTTCAATTGTTATCTATTTATTACTGTAATCTGTGAGAACTGACAAGAAACAATTAGCATAGTATTGACAACAGACTTCTAATGGAGTTCTGCTCCCAGGATGGCATTCACAGGAAACTCCTACTCTGAGAAGGGAGTATTTTCCCCTCTTTTTGTTCTTATTTCCCTCCCTTTCCTTGTTTTATGTTCTTTAGCAGTGATGGTGGTCCCAGTCTCACCAAGAGCACTTGGAAGGATAATGAATGAAAGTTTCTTTCAAACAGCAGTGACTGCTACCTTCAACATATGACTCCTGTAACCTATGACACCTTGCCTCTGATACTCACAGATGGCTACAGGTGGTTCATTTTGGGGGAAAAAAAACAACAGAAATTGATTATGAGAAGGATGTTCTTTATTATCAGAAATTCAGGTTCCTTTGAATTAGCTAAAAATGGGCAGCTCAAACCTAAGCAAATAAAGCAAAAGAACAGTCAAAAATACATGCTGACTTTCTGCCCTTTTTGTCTCTCCAGTGATGATGTTGAACAAGTGCAGAGAGAAAAAACTTTACTCTTGAACTTCAGAGATATATTGCTTAAACTGGAGTCCAGTACATCTTCCTGGCCTCATCTATACCTGTATGATTCTTCGTCAAATGGTCATAGGGAGACAACTGTTTTCATATTAGGAAGTACTCACAGCTGTATTACTCACTCTTACAACTCCATTATCTGGCTTCAGTCATTCTGATATTTGCCTTGGAGTAAAGAAGAAATATTATTCTGGTTCAGTCTCACTTCAGGTCTTTTGACATAAATATGCCTGGAAAAAGAAGCATGGAGATCCATCTTGAAGTGACTGAAGCTTGGACTCCAGCCTTGCCAGCTTTCTCACCCAAATAAGCTCCTTTGTTGCTGATGAATCTTCTGGCTTGTTACAACCTGTTCCACAAAAAAAGAGCATGTTCAAGGAAATATCTCTAAGGTCCACTGACATTGTACTATAACTATTGCTGCCTTCCGTCATAAGCCTACTTACACTTTTGTTTCCCACTTATGTCTTTATTTTAAAAATGTAGTAGTTTTTAACTGCACCATATTCATACTCTGAATACTACATTGTTGGAGTTTTCTTTCTTAAAGATGTTACTCTCTTCTTTAGGGGAAAGCACTTTGATTAGGATTATCTGCATGGCCAAAAACTGAGCAAGTTCCTTTTTTTTTTTTTCTTTTTTGGCTCCAGAACAGATAAAGGCACAGGTTTCCTCTTATTATGAACCTAGAGAAGCCCTAGTGTTGAAGGGCAAAGACAAAGGAAAGCATGGACAAAGAGAGCATTCATTTGGCACAGGGTTTCTTTTCACTTATCTTGGTAGTATCTCCCCTTCCCTTCCCTTCCCTTCCCTTCCCTTCCCTTCCCTTCCCTTCCCTTCCCTTCCCTTCCCTTCCCTTCCCTTCCCTTCCCTTCCCTTCCCTTCCCTTCCCTTCCCTTCCCTTCCCTTCCCTTCCCTTCCCTTCCCTTCCCTTCCCTTCCCTTCCCTTCCCTTCCCTTCCCTTCCCTTCCCTTCCCTTCCCTTCCCTTCCCTTCCCTTCCCTTCCCTTCCCTTCCCTTCCCTTCCCTTTGACATTTTTCTCTGAGATCTCTTTCATAGCTAAATATTGAATATTGCATCTAAATTGAAATAGGACATATCCTGTATTTAGACATGCTTCAACTAATGACATTTAATAATTTAATCGCTTGCCAAGTGTCTTGCACTACCTCACATATGCTACTGCATTGCAGTCTTGCCCTTGGCCTGTTGAATCTCTCTTGTACTGGGGAAAAACGAAGAATATCATGGAGCAGACATGAAGAGCTGGCCACTCTCTTTCCAACTATTTTCCCTTCCTTTGCAGCATCCTCCCCCATAGATAAGAAAGAATATTTTTGACACTTAAGAAACCAACCAATGTGATGATTCTGTGCAAATAAATTGATATTCACAATGTAGTAGACTGCCAATGCGTTCTATTACAATCTTCAGGTGGCTGTGTAAACTACAGTGGATAAACTTCAGTAGGTCAAGTGATCCCTCTTCAAGAAATTGAGTGACTGATAAAATTATGTAAGCAGAAGCCAGCTTTGGCTGTCAAGCAATTGCATTCTAATGAATGTTTGATGGAAAAAGAATTGTTGGTGCAGAGGGATTTCTTCCCTTATTAGAAGGTAACCTAATAAAACCTGCCAGCTTGTTTTCTTTCACACTTGAGTGTCCCACGTTGAGAAAGGTATCAAGTTGAAACTGTACCGAGCAAAGCATAAACAGCATTCTTAAGGAAGAAGTTCAGCTGGTTTAAGAGCACTTAGTGGTCTCAGAAGGAAAATATAATGAGAGATTTGCATAGAGGAGATGGAATGTTAGATTTTTCATATCAACATTCAAAGTCTCATTTAGAGAGGGTCTGAGCCATGAAACTCAGATCCAGACCGTTTGTATCTACAGTTTCTTATGAACTTTGAGCTTGCATGTTTTTCTTGGTCTTTTACATGGCACACAAACCCACATAAAAATAAAGAACAATGTTTTCCTAGGGAAAAAGCTGGTGTTCAGCATTAGAAGTATGTGAGATGCCATCATGGAAATTCAAGCCCTGTGTCTTATGCCTGTGTTGTGAGGATATCTTTGCAACTGCTGCCGCAGAAGCTATCTGAAAAAGGGAAAATAAGGTACAAGGACATTCTTCAGAGATATTTGTCCAACACACTGTCAAGTATCACCAGGGATGGAGGCACCTCAGCTTTCTAATCCTTTTGAAGCATTTGAATCCTTTTGAAGAACTTGTTCACACATGCATAGATGAATTTTTTGCATTTTATTTATTTATTTATTGCCAAAAAAATGACTCTCATTTGCTTGTGATACACCATAATGTTTAGAAACATCTCTGCTGAGATGCTATATAACCACTTTCTGACCATCCCATATTTGAACCCCTGCCTATCCACACTACCCCATATTGAACATTCCTGAATAAGATTCTATGTATTTCTGAGTAAAATACAAGACTATTACAATTTCATGTTCATTCTCCGTTCTCACTTCTATGTAAAATTTGAACCAATGTACTCTTTATTCCACTCTTTGAATTTTTAATGGTGGTGATAATTCATCACCATTCATTATTCATTGTCAGAATTTTTCTCCACAGAATATGCTTAATACATATTTCCATTTGTACCTACTTTGTCAGTAGGTTTTCCAGCAAGTTTTGTCTCTAACCCATGGTAGTTTAATCTATACTGTGTTTGCCTAGTTTATTTCTGAGAATGTCATATGAGACAGTGTTAAAAGCTCTAATAAAATCGATGTATACATTGGCAGCTATTACTCCTCCTGTAGCTATAAACTCGTTACTGTCATTTGAAAGACATAGATTTTGTAAACTTTTTCTTCTTCTTTCTGCCTTTTTTCTTGGTCTTTTTGACTTTGTCTCTGTGGGCATCTGGGCTCTTTTTGCACACCCACAGAAACTTGGACTTCACTCTTTTTTTTTTTTCTCTGTGAACGTTTTGCATTTGAAACAAATTAAGATCCTAAGATTTAGCTAGCTTGGCCTCTATTTGTACATTCCATCTTTCCTCTTCGTTAGTATAATTTGCTTTAAAGTCTTAACTCTGTTAATTTATGAAATAGGAAACCTTTTGATTATGATTAATCTTTTACTCTTTTTTTTCACCACAGATTACCTTAAAGGAGACTGTATCAGCAATGTATTCACAGGTACTTTCATAAAAATCACTTTTCACCTTATTGTGGTCTAAAACAGAGATAAGAACTGAAATGATGGAAATCCAAATGATCCAATGATCAAATCCAGACCCCATCATTCACGAATAACCTATTGTACTACACAGAGGGAAAAAATGTTGACAAACTGAGAAATAATTGTATTTCTGGGTTAGAAGAAATTTCCAAAGCAAACAAAAAATGATGAACAAAAAGGGAAAGACAGAGAAAAAAGGAATTAATAGAACCCCCCCAGAAAGACAAAGGACTGGGATGCTCTCAAGAATGAGGTCTTATGCCCCAATCCTTTATCTCCTCGACTGAAGAGCTGAAGAAAGTCCATCATTTTTGAAGAACAATTTGAGCACACATCTCCCACAGGCAACTGCGATTTCAGTTACTGAATATTTCAAAAAAAAAAACAAAAAAACAAAAAAAAAAACCATTTTCATTACCTGCATGAACTTTTCCTAAAATTACTTCATTTCATTTCATTCCCCCTCAAAATACTCCAGAGAAATTTTAAATGATACTGATCCATTGCATTTCTTTATTTATTTTTTAATAAATTTCTCAAGGAATTAACATATTCTTAAGCATGAAAATAAACAAAAATAATGATGGAAAAAATATCTTTAAATTTTATGGATTTTAATTCCAGATCAGTTTCAGCATTATACAGTTTATTTTATTTTATTTATTTTATTTTACTTTGTTTTGTTTTATTTTATTTTTGCATCTCTCTCCTGTCTTGTCTATTGGCACTGAGAGCAGTTGTAGGCAAAGGAAATATCTTCCTATCCACTGCTGAATTCTCGGCTTCTGTGGTTAATATGAAGGATTAAATTTATTTAATACAGAAAACCTTAAGGTGTCACAATGAAAACATGAATAACTTTACGAAGTCATAGATTCCTTTCCCTGCCAAAGGGTCTTCAAATCAAATTAAATGGTTAGGTTAATTCATAATTACAATTATTTTGTTCCAGTTTAGGCTATAAGCTTGCAAGTTCTTATAATAAGGATTCTCCTTTTTTTTATTTATTTAATGAGAAGGTTGACCCTATGCTCATCCCTGCAAGGAAAATGGTTGTGCTGTAATCAACAGATTCATCACTGGGGCTCATATTTCACAGTGATATTTGCTTTTTCAATACTTTTACAAATTTGTTGAAATATCACACCGTTTTGGGTGTTTACATTCAAAACAGGTGGCACCCTGACTTCCTCAGGCCCTGTCCCAGTATTGTAAATGTCTAGTTGCAGTAATGATGAGCTGGGAGGGCATTAATTGCCTTCAATTTCACTTTCTGGTGATTAATTACTGATGTTGCCAGTGCAGGTGTTGAATGGACACCTGCTCTTTCTCAATGGTTAGTTGTTTTAAATATTAGACTCCCCACAATGCCAACAGGATCTTGGTTGCTCCTCTTGCTTCTTGCATGACTGATGCTCATGTAAATAATAGAGGTCCTGATACAGATCTTCTTGTTGATGCTTGGGAAAAACAACTGTGGGCAGGTCATCAGGCAAGCACAAAAGAGGGCAAGGGAAGGAGGAAGGAAGAGAAAAAAAGAAGAATTTAGGAAAAGAGAGAGCACTTCACATTTTGTTATTCCTTAGATGGCAGAGGTATTTTGTCAAGTGGGGTAAAGATTGCTAATTCACAACCTATTTTTTTGGTTTTTTCTTCTCCAGAGACTACACACAAACCATTTTCCTATGGAGCCCATTCTGCTTTAGTTCTTCTCAAGCCCTAGTTGCTCCAAGATGGCACAGTCCTGGCTATTTTTTAAGCTAAAGAAACCACAAGATGTCCTTTAAAGTTTGCTTTCTTTTTTTGTGCTAATATTTTTTACATGGATGACTGACAGTAGACTACATGAATGGGATTTTCAAAGGAAATTGTATAACTAATTGACATTGGATGTAAGTGGGTTTTAGGCACACACTCTACTAGAATTAGCTGAAAAACCTCACTGTAATTCATCTAGCTCAGTGGGTGGGATTTTCACAGGAACAGTTACCCAACTGTGAAAGTTAGGTAACTAAAAAGTGGAGCTGACATCCCAACTTTCTTTATCATTACCAAAACATTCAGAACCATTTCTTTATGACTCTTTGAAAACTGAATTCACTTTCTTTGTGCCTCTTGAATTATAGGAATTATTATATACTGTTTGGAAGGTACAACTGAAAGTCTTAAGCTCAGTCTCCTTCAAATCAGGAGCAACTAAATGATAACCACTGCTAGATCAAGTTTTATCTATGTTCTAAACAATTATTAAAAAACTCTGGGAATGGAGATTTCACATTTTTTTTTCAAGCCACCTTTTCCACTTTTAAACTATTCTCCTGTATGTAAACCAAATGTAGTGGTCCTCACTTGATTTCCATCTAACACTACCAGTAAATGTCTGACACTATTTGCACTGAATAAGAATTACACAGAGATGAATGATACTCTGTGCTCCTTTCCAGCCTGTGGCCATGAGAGTTAAGGCAAGTTATGGAATATATTAAAATTATGTTAGGATACAAGTAAGAGGTTTTTGTTTTTTCAAACAATTATAGACATTTTGAAAGCTAGTTCTTGGTGGACTATACTCATTAATTATGACAAAAATATTCAAATTATATTTGTAGTAGGATTTAAGAACATCTGCCTCAGACATTTGGAAAGTTACTCAAGATCACTATTATCTCATGGTTGCTCTACTGAGGAATGGAAGTGAGCACCTCCTCATGTGTCCATGTATATACAAAAAGACGGAGGGTGGAGTTTGTCTAATCAAATGTAAATTAAAAAATAAAAAATAAAAATCTATGTTGCCTGCATTCCCCCAAAGGACTGAAAGTTTGTTTTTGTTGTTGTTTGTTTGTTCTTTTAAGACATACTTATGTAGATGAGGTGAATCCATATTTCTTCTAACAATCTCAAAGTGCTTTTTGATCTAAACATGACAGTTGCTTTCAAAGGCTGCTCAAAAAAGGGGGATTATACAGATAGTTCTTCATGCCATCTACCCAAATGGTTTGATTTCTATGTGTCTCATGACGATACACTAAAAAAGCCCTTGTTCAGACACATTTCCCAGAGTTTCTCAAAATAATATTTGTAGGTGATGAAAAAAAGGTATTTTGCAAAGTCTTAGCCTGTCAGCCTTTCCCTTAATGTCCAAAACCTAACAGAGAAAAAGACAAGCAAACATCTGTCACTGTGGATTTCCAGATACATACCTGTGGCAAGCATCACAATACAATATATTTGCTTATCTAGTTTCCCTCAAAAAACTGTTCTTTTTCTTTCTTTCTTTTTTTTTTTTTTTTTTTTTTCCTAAAATTTGACTTAAAATGCACTTTAATACTCCTCATGTCCCCTTTATGTTATGGCTATGTTACTCAAGACTTGACGTACGAATGGGAAAATAATTAAATGTCATACTGTTATTTTTGTCAGGGGTGGGGCTGAGCAAATTCTACTTCACAGACACTCATGGGAGTAACTGCAAAAATGATGCTAAGGAAAATCTCTATTATCAAACATAAAGAAAGGAGACTACTGCAGTTCAGACAAAAATGTAGGATACTTTTTACACAGACCTATGAAATGATAAATTTCTTGGCACATCTACTGGCCAGTGTTAGATAATGCTGCTTTTATACTGACTAGGATTCATTAGTTATGACTGTACCTAAACAGTTGAAAGTGGAGGCATCTTTGTTCTCCTGAATCTGGAATTTTAGTCTTGACCTTCCTTAGTCTTACTGCAAGCAAAGATTTAAGCATGCACTATTTTCTTCTACACTGCAGTTTCCCTAAGAAGGATCCATTAGAGAACACTCCCACGAATGATGAAGTAGATGGCTGACGACATTGCAGGGCCACTCCAGCTTATCTTTGAAAGGTTGAGAGATTCTTGAGGACTGGAAGAAAGTGTCACTTCTAATTTGAAGAAGGAACAGGTCTTTGTGTCCCATGTCATGCCTACCAATTCAGATTAAATGTCTTGGATCAAGGTACATTCGATGTCTACATCTGATATACATCAAGTATGGCATATGATGCCTATATGTAGGCAATCAAAACCTGCTTTTTATTTCCAGTAGTTATAAAGAGAAATCCAGACACTCAGCATGTGCAGACTTTTACCTGTTAATACCTGAACGTATTTTTCTTAAACCATATACTTATTGATCTAAACTCTATGAAAGCATTAAAAGGTCCATAAAATGATGCAGTAAAAGACTTAAATGGCTTCTACTTATGTAGTATTTTGTTTGAAAAAAATGTGAATGACCTGGATTCAGGGATCACTATTTTTTCACATAAAACAGTTGCTGAATGCTTCTTTGATGAAAGAAACAAAATTTCAACCTAGAAAAATAAGAAGAAGAAGAAGAAAAACTAAGAAAAACAAAGAAAAAGATGTTTATGTAAGACTAGATGTCTGCCTAATGTTTCTTCCAATCTGAATTATTCTCGGATCCTAAAATTTTGGTCAAAAGCAAAGCAAACCAAACCCCAGCATTTTTCACACGGAAAGGACAGGCTTGAGCTTCAGTTTTTCTTTAGAAAATGTTTTCCAAAGGGACACTTAAGGAAAAGAAAAACTGATGTGTTCTTTATTTTTATATTTTATCCTAAGAAAGCTGCTCTCATTTTTCCAGCAGCTCTTCTCCAAATACACTGGAGTGTCTAAATAAGAACAAATGTCAAGGATTTCCAGTTAGATCACCACACAGTAGACCAGTAGTTTATCTACTAAACAGAGATATAAAGAGAAATATCAAATAATTTCCAGGAGATGTGACAGCTGAATATCTTTAAACAGTCTTTACATTGTATTTCTGCCTGTCCCAGAGAGATGCAATTTTCAGGCCAAAAGGGAATGTTCTGATCATTTCGTTTTGTCTCTTGCAGAAACTCCTTCATTCCTGCTCTTCTTTACTAGTTTCTCACTCGCTTCTTCCTGCGTGCCTCATCTCTCCATTGAACAGTCATTGCCTTTGAATACACACCCAAGATTAGTTATCACCATTTCACTCCTACAGCACTCTATTTTTCAAGTAAACTATACACGCTCCCAGTGTCAGACTCATAGGAAAGTATTACCAAGATGGTCATGGCCACACACAGGCCCTGTGCACTTATATAATAACACCTCAATTCTTATTTTGTTATTATGGGCTTATGCTGGCTGGGGTAACTGGCCAGCACCTAGTTTTATGGATGTTCTTTGCTGTCGTTTCTCACTCAGAAGAGCTCATGATTGATTCTGCAAAGGGAATTATCATAATTGACTTTTCACCATGGCATCTTCCCAAGAAAAGAGACAGTTGATAATGTTCAGATGGCTCATCATTTACATTGGAATTGGATCTAAAAGCCTTAATCAGGAGCAGGGTCCGTCTTTACTAGGTATTGTACAAACACTGTGAAAGAAACAGTCTCACTGTAAGTAGCTTACAATTAGATAATAAATGATGAGAATGGATATTAAAAAATCACAAAGCAGTTAAACGTTCACAATCACTAATGTTTAAAATTGAAGTTTAGAAACTTCTTCTCTCATTCTTCTATCTTTATCCATTGGTTCATGGTATCAAACCCAACATCTTGTCTGTCTTATCTCAGAATAATAAAATCATAGAACACCTGAGCTGGAAGGAGCAAATCCTGCCTGAGTTTGAGGTTGATTGGGAGTATATTGTTTCCATAGTCATGGTCTACCAACTCAGGACTCATTAGTATTTAAGAAAGAGGCAAAAGAGGCATTAAACTTCTCTGTTTTGTCTGTGTCCCAGTTTGTGAAGTGAACGTCCTCATCCAGTAACAACCAGTGTTATCTCTGGTCCTCCTTTCACTGAAAATACACTTTTGAAAGTCCTTTCCATTGTCCCCCACAGTATCGATCAGCCTCAACTTTAACTGAGGTTTGGCCACACACATTTTCTGCTCACAGTTCTCCCTTGCTGCCCAATCTCACTTCCATTGGCCATAAACACCTAGACGCTGGAAATCCCTCTTCAGCCAAGTTGACTTTCTGACCTGCCTTCATGACTTCCAGCATTTTGGAATTGCCTATTCTTGTGCTCTTAAGACTTGGTACTTAAAAAGTGACCAGTGCTCATGGACCTTGATGCCTTCAAAAGCAGTTTTCCACAGGACCTTAATATCAAGCCCTCCTCCTGTAAAGATAAGCGCATGTGGGTGGATGTTGGTGTTTATAAGCTGTGAAGAAATAAATATGCGGAGGCAGCTGCACTGTTTTGAATATTTAGATATCTGCTTGCTTTTCCTATATTTTATAGAACTGGCAAGACAAATCCAGACATAATTCATAATTCACCCCCCCTGCTCAATTCCCCCCTTTTTTTAAATAATAATGATAATAAAAGAAGTTAAAAGAAAAGAAAGTTGTACAAAGAGGGGGAAAAGAAAGGAACAAGTAGGTTGATTGTCCACCATTAGGGAAAAGGAAAAATAGAGGTCTTGAAGAAGGTTGATTTTGGGGCTTGTCAAGTTTGGAGTAGCTCTTAAGAAAAGTTATTATTACAACATGAACAGGCTTTGCCCATCTTACTTCTAGTACCCAGCCAATGCCAACTGGCATGGACTGGAAAGAAATCTGAGTCAGAGAAACACTTTATTTAATACAGTACATTAAACATGGTTTCCCTTGGACAGAGAAACTACACCATGAAATTTGCCATTCGATGAATCTTCTGCGATGAAAAACACATGTAAGCCAGCAAAGCGAAAATGGGCTTTATTTTTGATGGGTTATAAATCCTGCTTGTTTCTGCCCTTCAGGCAAGGGGAGTTTTCATCACCATTTTGCTCCTGTAGATGGGAAAGCTTTGATGGGAAGGAAAGCTTCATGGCTGCTTGGGTCACAGGAACTTGGTTTCTATAGCATGGTTCACTGTGTCCAGTGAGTAAGGAAAAAGAAATCTGTGTTATTCCTCCTGCTGTCCTCCATCTGCATTTCACAGCACCTTATATAGAAGGGATTCTCAAAATACTAATTCAAACGTGGTATATTCAGGTGGTACATTCACAAATATCAAATGCCAGAAAGTCATATAAATCCCATCCCCAGAAGTTCTGAATCTTTCATCGGTATGTCTATGCTTGCACTGGTCCTCAAAGCAGAGAACACTGTGCTCAGCTCTGCCCTATGAGGATTTAAGACGTCCAAAATTTCAAGAACAATATGACTTGAGGCATTAGTTTCCTTGACCAGCTGGTAATATACAGAAGCAACTAGGATTAACTCGCTCCCTACCTCCACATGGACCACTGGTCCACAGCATGTCATTCAGGTCAGCTAAGATTACTCAAACAATCAAAGAATCACAGAATGCACTAACTTGCAAAAGACTAATGAGCCCAACACCCAGCTCCACACAGGACTAGCAGTGCAGAGTACTGCACATGTGTATCTGTCCATTTGGTAATCAATGAGCTACTGTATTCTGACAAGTGGTGGTTTAATGAGATCATCCCACTAAAAATGAAACTGTTTCATCAGAATAAGGGACTAATCTTTAACTTTTCTGCTTCTCCATAAATATTTATGGGGGGAAATGGGGAAATTTGAAAATTTCCCTTTCTAGTCAACATCCTGAAATGAAACAGAACATTTTTAGTTTAATTACAAACATTTGCCTTTTAAAATACCTTCTTATTAAAGAATACACTTAAGTTTCTTCAAATAGAAATTTTAATATGAGGTATCATTTCTAACCAAACTTTCTAAAGTCAAAAATGAAAGAAAATCCATTATTTAGCTTTGAAAGCTAGCTTTTGTGTGGATAATTATAGCTTAGATTAAGGAAATCTGACTTGTCATCTCTAAACCACCAACAGTCTTCTAGGCCATGGTGAAGTGGTTTCAGCCTGTCACTCATTTTTATTACCTCACTAGCATTTTTCTCAATTAAATGTCAGTAATAAGGATGTCTGTTAGTCAAAGGGAAATTGTGAACACTGACAGCAAGATGAAAAGTTTGGGATTCATTGAGTGAAGGGTGGTAGAAATTTTGGCATGCCAATAGGCTCATACATATGGACATGCACACATATAAAAACATACAACATCTACTGAAGTATTTTGCAATGAGTGTAACTTAAACAAAATGTAGTTTTATCTTGACCTTAAGTAAATGATTCTCTTGCCTTATTCCCTCAGTTCCTAACTCCTGAAAATATCAGTGAGGTTTATATACACAAGCATTGGTGCACCCATCCCAGACTTGCACTTTTAGGCTCAAAGCCACTTTTAAAATATTTTTCTTGTCAGAAAATGATACTATCAGCCTAGTTCACAAAATGGGTATAGTGACCACTAAGAAATGTTAAATACTTCAGAACTGTGGGATGTGATGGGATGACAAGTATCTAATACAGACAGCGTTGCCTATCTAAACTTGCTGAGGATCTAGTTCAGAAGCTTTATCCCCTTTTCCATTGTATTGATGCAAGCCAGGGCTCTTTTCTTCAAAAGATGCAGAGCTGACGGAAGAAACGTTTCCACAGTCTTTGCAAATGATAAAAGTATTTGGATGAGCACGTCCCAAATAGTTGCTTGTTATACATGCCTTTAATTTAATACACATAAAATACAGCATGTGGCTGAAGCTCTAGCCAGACAAATACATATATGATTTCAGATTCATACTGTCTGGGTATGAGGTTGAGCTACAGACAGCAGTGTGACCTGCTTTTACCAAGGCTGGTGCCAAAACTGCCTTTCCACTTCCTGATGTGCCAAGGTTCCTTTGTATTGTATGTCAAAGCAATATAGAGCTTTCCCTTCATAGTATTATAAATACACCCACGAGGAGGATCCAACCTCTTGCAATCTGATGGGGGGTATGCTGAGCCTGGCCGGAGACATGTAGAAGAGGCTTCCTGTTCTGGTCTGGGCTGCATCCATTACACACAATATGTCAGGAAAAGAGGAGAGAGTGTAAAAAAATAGTGGAAGAATGAGAGAGGATCTTTCAGGCAACAGAGACCTCATACAAAATAATTATAGAAAAATTGGCTTCTTGTACAGCTATTTAACTGCTGTGAAAAGAACATGCCAACTTGGGTGGGATACTGCAAAGCCCTTTCTACACTTGAAGTTTTAAGACAGCGTAGATTAAACAATCCTTTAATCCAAAAGAGACTTCAGATATTCTACTGTGACAGCGACCATTCTGTCTGCTACACGAAGGATTAAACTAGAAAAGCTTCAAGAGCAACATGTGAACTGGGTTCTACAACTGTACTAATCTAACTTTCACAACACACAGGAGCATGCAATATAATCTCTCATATATATCTCTTTGGATGAGATAGTGCACACAAAACACAGCTATGTGAAAGGAATGCACCAACAGAAGCTGTTCAGAGAAGTTCGTCTAGTATCTACTGATACAGTCTAATGATGATCAACACCACTGCTTTTCTCACAATGACTGATGAATTAATATGTGGTGTTAGCTCGAGTTGTCTCAAAGGAGCTGAAAATAAGGATTCATCTCAGCTAAAATTCAAGCAGTTAAAATGCAGGCCTCTACATCTAACTTGGGCACAGATTGCCTTTATAGGCTTTAGAGAGAATAAGAACCTCAGTTAATTAGATAGATGCCTAGTTTGGGATTAGAGATACCTCACCTTAAGAGCTACAGACAGAAGAGTCCTATGTTTGGAATTTCGGTATGTATCTAAATTCCACACAATGGATAATTCATCTTTAAAGCTCTGTGGGGCTCACTGAAGAGAAATCTCAGTTGTTTGCACATGTTGACCACATGGTATTGTAGTTGAGAATCAGAGCCTAGAAGATGCTCAAGAAATGATGGGATGATCTTGAAGGTCTTTTCCAACCTTAATGGTTCTATGATTCTATGATCACTGTCTCAGAGAAAGCTCATGCTTCAGAAGAGTGTTTACACCCATGATTGGGCTAGAGAAGATGAGAAGTTTAAAAAGTTCCATAGGAACTACTTCCTCAAAGGAAGTACAAACACAAAAGATGAAATTTATTTACTGCAGCCTGAGCTCCTGATTCCAGGCGTTATTCAATTAAATCTGCAAAGCCCCTTCTCACTATGTCAGAAGTGAGGTTAGTGATTGTGAAGCTGATTTGGGTTCTTTTTGTTTGTTTGCTTTTAGTTTTACCTCTTTCTCCCCTCTATTAGTGCAATTAGCAGTGCAAATGTCCTCGGTTCTAAAATACTGTGGCTGCACCCAAAATGCTAAATAGAAATGGTCTCTGTCTCTTGATGCCTTCTGAATGATGTCCAAGAATTATTCTTGTCTGGACTTAAATTATACCAGAGTCCTCTTTAAAAGCACAGATAGTTCTGTCCTCATGCACAGAAATGCTCCTTGGCGCTGTTTGTGATGTTTCATCGTCATACTCAGTGTTATTTTATCAGATATTGAAGCAGGCCTTGATTCCCTGCCCCAGTGGTGTTTGACAGTTTGAGATAATTCAGTGAGGGCAAACAACTCTACGTAATTACAGAAGTGGAAAAGCAGGACCATGAAGCAGCCAGGGGTGATTTTTTCCGAGGCAAGCTCTGAGTCTTGAAAGATTGACCGTTTTTGAGCTGTCAGAAATGTTTCTGAAGTTTGCATAGCTTGCTTGGCAGACAGGCTCATCTTATGTCTGGTGACATAGAAATTAGAGCATGTCTGCCATTTATCTCAAATCAGGATAACATTGCCCCAGCAGAAAGGCTAGTCTTATTACCCCAGGCAGAAAGAAGAAGCCACTGAGAAGAAGCTGACATGACTTGCACAAGATTGTCCAGCTGATACGTTCAAACTGATGTGTTCAAATAATAAAATTTATGATCTACATTTTGCGTACTACCAAATGCAAGTAGGATGAGATGAGAACAATAGGAGTTCTCACTAATTATTTCTGAAACAGTGGTAGTACACATCCATGACTCCCGGGACCGCAATAGAACTTCTGGTTACAAAATAGTAGAGCTTTGTTGAGGTATAGTCACAAACTATCACTGGGGTGTTTTGCATTTCTGTTAATACGTCCCTTGCTAACACAGAAATAGAGAATGAGTGGCATAAGAGGCAATTTTGTCAGCTTTAACCTCCTCCCATCCTTTGCAAGCTATTCTTGGAGGTATTAATGTAGCCAAGACTCAGTTCTTCTGTACTGGCTAAATAATGCAAAAAGACTTGGATGTATCAGAGACTATGGCTTCAGAAACTTTATTTCCCAAAGCACAGTCTGAATCACTGCATGAGGCAGTCCCCAGGACTTCTGATGTCTGCAGTTGAATTTGGTTTAATGCAAACTTGAAGAGGCAGCAGCTGCATTTACCTGAGCTTTCTTTCTTGCCATAGCATTCTGTTTTAAATGCTGACTAATCCATTAGGCAGTGAGTTCCTAAAGGCTATTTTAAGGATATAATCATTTACTTAGTGAAACTTGTTTCCATTGTGAGAACCATCGTCCTCTTTTAGCTCTACAGAAAAATGTGCCTTAAGCAGAGTCTGTTTCTACAGAATAAGAATCAAGAGATAATGTCATCACCGTGTAAAAAATAAACCTTCCTTCAGGGAGAATCTGGAAAGGAAAGTCAATAGCCAAGCATTCTCCCAGAGAAAGGAGGTGTATGTGCTGATAGGTGGGAAAAATCTTGTTAGGAAAGTGTGAGTCTTGGTGCTAATTTGGGGGGTTTGTTGAGCCTTCCCAGCTCAGCTGAAGCTGAAGGAAATCTGAGGGAAGCATGAATCTCTACAGGCTGAGCTGGACTGAATTTTGAGGTCTGTGTCACTCCTTTTAATTTAGGGAGATACCGATACAACTAAAGTTTTCAAGTCTGGGCATTATATTTAGGTAATTTGGTTCCTGTAGCTTGATTTTTCAGAAGTTTTGTCATTGTTCAGTACTGCTTCAAGGACATTTCTTCCTGACTTCGTCAACTGCTAAGAGTTCTCAGTGCCTCTGCAAAGTAAATCCTGTTTGTTTGTTTCTTTTTAGCAAGACTCTAACTTTGAACATAATTTGTTTTAAGTCAGTTTTCTTTCTTAGTTTAAACTCTGTACACTGCTTAGTTACTGGAAAAGTATGAGGCTGGAGTTTTATTGCAATAACCTTCACTAAAACCCCGTATCTAGATCAGCTCTGCTGCCTGAATATTGTCAGAAATTCTATAACCAAGGAGGGAAAGCCTCTGATAATATAATAAATGACTTATTTGTAGCCTATAGGTATCAAAGCACAAACAAAGGCTGCATAGGCAATGACAGCAAAGATATTTGTCAGCCTTTACAAGTTAATAAATGAGACTTTCTCCCTGAGTTTACTAAGCTGGACATCTGTATCATGTCTAAAGTGCAAGATTGACACACTCCAAGGTGTGACCTAAAGTCCTGGTCCTTACATAACTATTTATGATCTGTGTCCTCATTTCCTTTTTTTGTAGGAAAAAGAGGATGTGGCTTATATATTTCATCTCTGTAGGCAACAGGGGTGCAATCATGGCACACAGTCTGGTGTAGGAAGAGAAATTAAAGCTGAAGGCCAAGTCAGGTAAGGTACCTCAGATACCTCTGATGAAATATACAAGTCAAGGCCCTCCCCTTTTCACTCACTGCCTCAATTTATCTATTAAATAGGGTGGTTTTTCTTGTCTCTGTAGTTGGTATTCATACCTGTATCTTTCTGAGCCTACAGACTTGCTGCTCTGTTGCTTTATGATAACTTCATTCTGCCAAATTAAGTTCTGTCATTCGGGTGGAATGAAAAACAAGGGGAGATACCTTTTGGGTGGGCTACTTATGGGGGGGTTTCTGCACAACTCTCTGGTCCCAGAAGGACTCAGCATTCCAGTCCGTGTGTAATGAATATCACCAGAGAAAAGAGAAAATGAAAACACATTATCTTCAAAAATAGACATTTTAAAAGCAATATTGGCCTATGTAGGGAGTGCAATGTAAGAAGTGGGTGTAACACATAGGAAATGATAAATAAAGATTAAATTAAGTCAGATGGGTGTGTTAGTCCCAAACCTTAAACATACATGAGAGGTTGCTGGAATCCAGTCACCTTTCACATTGCTTCAGCACAGGATCTTTGGGATACTGAAGCCAAGCAGACACATAGCAAAGTTTGCTCTACCTTAAGAATATCTATAAAGCTTTCCAGAAATTTGCTTCATGTCTCTTAACAAGCTTCAAAGAAATATCCGGGAAGAACAAGACTTACAAATAAGAAATACTTAAAAATTTGATGCTTACATAAAGCACTGTGAACCAATTAATTTCTTCTACTTTTATGACACTAGATTTGTTCTTCATCTCATCTACATAGAGAATGCACTTGTGCACATCTAGCACAGTGATATTTTAGTCCCTTAAATGTGGCAGGACAAAAGTAAATGTTATCATTACCTTTCAAACTTTTTCCTTCCGGTACTTCTTTATTAAGGTCTGGTGCTCAATGAATATGTGATCATTAGGATTCTACCTGGGGAGCATTTTGTAGCAATCTGGTTAGAGTTCTAGAGATTATTTGTTCAGTTCTTGGAGTGTCAGCAGAAATGATGGCTATCAATCTGTTTACACTATTGCAAACTTGAAAGCTCTAGCATTTTGCCAAGACAGGAGAGAAGCAGATCTTGCATTTGTCAAATTTCACAACTCAGAAAACGAACTTGCTATCACAACATCAAATAAAACTGGTAAACTGGCAACAGTGGAATCCAATTAATTCTTGCCTTTTGCTTGATGAAGTTGTTAAACAAAATGCAAAATATTTTCACAATGATTTGAGTTAGTAGGTTGGGTAGAAAATGATTACTGATAAGAATATCAAGAGCTTGCTTTGTTCTTTTTCATTATATTTCCATTATAGAGTATAAATCCCCCTTGACATTTTAGCTATGTTTTACCTTCATATTGCACTCACATGAGGTAAGAGAAAGAAAAAATCCACAAATTCTATACAGATCATGAAGCCTTAATATGATTTTGTGGCTTTTGTGGAACATCCCTGCATAAACACACTTTGCAAGCCTGAATTTTTGAACACTGGAATAAAGAAATTTAGGAAATGTCTCATCTGGACACGGTCTCTGAGCACTCAAAGACCATGATTTTGAGATAGCTGAAGAAGAGATGAATTATTAAAGAAAGACTTTCTATGTGGTTGGATAGAATGAGACTCATATCTTTTGTTTCAAAAACATCGTCTGATGAAAAAGATTAAACATCCTGCACTTCTGAAGAGATTATCTCTTAAAACTGAGTGCAAATTGTGGTACAGTAGTGCAGAATGTAGTACTCAAGATGTGCGAGAACACAGCAAATGAAAGAGATATAACTTGTTTGTCAGTTTGTCATGCTAGTTAAAAAGAAGTTTCTTAGAGGATTCTGCAAAACCTATGTGAACTCATCAAATAGGGTACTCAGAAGGCTGGGACCAAGAGAATGGAGATGCTTAAGCTACTGACATATCTTTAAAAAGTCAAGGCTACTTTAAATCATACTGTTATATTCTAGTTTAGTATCTGCAGTAGGCAGGGCATCAAGAAGTGAATGATGTACAGAAAGAAGCTGAGAAAGATGCTGGAATCAGAGATTTCTGATACCACGTATTTATTTCAAGCTAATCTTCTGCTGGAGAACTTATGAACAGTGTACATCTTGTCAGTTCTCCAATAGAAACATCTTCAAAGCAGAAGTCTTACCTCATTTGCTTTTCCATGCAATCCCTGAACCAGATGAACACTCTCCTTTGAAGGTGATAACAGAAATATTTCTGATAGGTAATAGGTCTAATCATTAGAGCTGCCATTGCAGTAAGGCATTTTATTGGCTCTAGCTCTTGGGAGGTCCAGGACTGGATATGCCTTATGTCATAACTTCTAACCCCTAGATATAATCCCTTCAGAGATCCTGTGAGTGCAAACATTCTGTAATCATCTATGTACCATTTAGCAGCTTCACACACTGATGTAACTACACAATAAATAACTACACAACAAAAAGTCAATGCTGAATCATGCTTTTGTAGAAGAGTGTCATGTTTCCCTAACAGACATGAAATAAAAGGTTTCATTTCTATCAATGTTCAATCCACACTGACTTGGTTTCAAGAAAATTAAAGTGAAAAATGAAGAAAGGCTTTGGAATTTTATCAGAGGAAAAATTAAAGCCTATAGGGTTTTAGTAAACATGGCCACAGTGAACCTTAGAGACTCAAATTACTTTTTGTCTTTCACGTATTTCTATTCATTTCACCAAGACATTAGTTAATCATTAAATGCCATTCTTCAGAATAGATATTTGCTTCCTCTCATACTGGGAGATGATTCTGGGTAGATGACTTTACAGAAAAGTGGCTTGAAGATTTCCAGAGGCCTCACTCTTTCCATTGCTGGTGTATCAGAATACCCCCAAAGACATGGAATAAAAGGGGAAAATCTCAGAAAGCTTTGGTGCTTTTCCCTAAACTTTAATACCTCCAACCACTATGAAAGGTTTGCTTGTGTAAATTCAGTAACAAGGCTGTTTCTGCTCAGTGATGAGGTAATCGATTGCTCCACATCCTAGGAAAGGAAATGAACACAGCCAATACCAACCAAAGTATTTAATTCAGGTGCTTGTTGCTGGCTCAGAATGCTCTGGCCAGAAGAAAGAAGAGATGACTTGGGAACAGCCTGCAGCCACCATCATTCAGCAGCAGACATAGCTTTGCTGAAGATAAACAACCTCTCAAAATAAAAGGCTAAGAAATGACATGCAAGTAAACAGTAATCAGGAGGACCTGATCTTAGCCTAAGAGGTATATTCAAGTCCAAAGTCCATAGCCAGCTGTGCACCTTGAAGGAGGCTTCTACTTCTGCCACTCCATGTACCTCTCTATTTCTGATCATTCCCTGCTTCACTCTTTTCAAGTACTTGATCTCAGGAAAGGATCTGTCGTAACTTAAACCAGTGAGAGTCATACATATGAAATGCGGTCATCCACTCTCCTAGTTTGATCTTCATGATTGTAGAGGTGTGTCAGTCAAGAAAGATTTTAAAACATTCCCTGACTCATTAGTACTACCACATATTTTCAAGAATACCATGTCCTCACTGAATAAGTTCTGTGAAGCCCGCTGTGCCATTTTAATCTCAAGTGTGTAGGAATCATGGGTACTGAGGCCAGTTGACACAAAATGATCTGTAAATGCACAAATCAGCTCTCATAGAATGATAGAATGGCTGAAGTGGGAAGGAACTTCTGGACGTCCAACCCTCTGCTCAAGCAGGGCTACCAAGAGCGCTTTGTCCTACACTATGACCAGATGACTTTTGAAGACCACATGGAATAATAGAATGGCTTTGGATGGAAGGGACCCCTGCGATCACCAAGTTCCAATCCCCCTGCCATAAGCAGGGACATCAACATCCAGATCGAATACTAGATCAGGTTGCCCAGTGCCCCATCCAACCTGGTCTTGAATAGGGGTGGAGCATCCACAGACTCTCTGGGTATCCTGTTCCAGCACCTCACCACTCTCTCTGTAAAGAATTTCCCCCTGACATCCAAAAGAAACTCTTCCTCCTTGAGCTTAAAACAATTCCTCCTTGTCCTGTCACTCTATACCCTTGTAAAAAGTTAATACTCCTCCTTTTTCTAATCTCCTTTTAAATACTGGAAGGCTGCAATGAAGTCTCCTTGCAGGCCTTCTCTTTTCCAGGCTGAACAAGCCCAGCTTCCTCAGCCTGTCTTCGCAGGGGAGGTCCTCCAGCCCTCTGATCATCTTCATGACCCTCCTCTGGACCTTCTCCAACAGCTCCACATCTTTTCTGTAATGAGGGTCCCAAAACTGGATGCAGTTCTCCAGATGGGGCCTCACCAGGGCAGAGTAGAGTGGGATAATCACTTCTCTGTCCCTGCTGGCCACCCCTCTTCTGATGAAGCCCAGGGTACCATTGGCCCTCTGAACTATACACACTATACATAGAAGTTGAGCTCTGAAAGGAGCAGAGAAACAAAATACCCCAGAAACCTCAGCAATGTTTAGTGTCATATTAATAAGATTTTTTCCTGAAGCACATGTTAATTACACAACAGATGCCCTGATGATCAGAAGACCTTGTTAACAGCCAATTATCTTTCAGTGTATCCTTGCTGTGTTGTGTGGGCTTATGGACCTGTTGGAAACAAAAAGCTTTGATAAAAAGCCTCAGTGAACCCAAAATTTACCTACACCTTATCCTCTTCAGAACAAACTGTTGTTCCCTCTGAATATCCCACAGACACAGTCAAATTCATAGACAAGTCTGAAACAGACAGCAAACAATTCACACCTGCTTCTATTTCCTTGCTTTTCCCCGTTTCCCTGCAAGTAGTTTGTAATTTCCACACTAGTTGTCCCTTGACCTTCCTTTCTATTTTAGCAACCTTTCACTCCAATTGTACTATAAAACTATAGGATAATCCAGGTTGTAAGAGACATCAAGAGATCATTTAGTGCAGAAACCCACTCAGAGGGTTAGCAATTAGACTACGACTTGGGGATGGACTATTACCTGATCACTGTGTCTGGTTACAGAGAAAGGAGCCGGTGACACAACAGACTACAGATGGAGTGTGGTAATTCAAAGGGAATTCCTGCACATACATTTACTCAATGTCTTTCTCGGGTAGAGTTGACATCTAGGAACATTCCTGGTAGGAAGCTGAGCTAGAACCTTGGACAGGGCCTGCTGTACTTTTCTTTCTGGACTAATCTTCCCCTTCCCACTTCATTTGGCAACAGACAGGTAACCAGATGAAATGGAATAAGTGAGATCTATAATATTAACCACTTTGCAAACAGTTTTCTTTATTAGCATTAGATCTTCCTGGGCCAGCTAAAGAAAAAAGTTCTTCTCCCCTTATTTTCAAGTTTTGGAGGAAGAGAAAGAGAAGAAGGAAGGAAGGAAAAAAATATATTAGAAAACAAAGTAACATCAAAGAGATTTTACGTTTCCTTTCCCTCTAAAGTTTTCAAAAGCAATTATTCTAGCACCCATACATGACGCTCTACAAATAGTACAGCTCAGCAAAACAAAATAATGCAGGTTCAGCACCAGGCTAATTTTAGTTACATGACTTTGGGATTGGAACCAGTTCACATCTGGATGACTTGTGGAGTGAACAGGGTCAGTCTGTATGTGCTGACAATGTCTCTGCTTCTAATGGGAAATAGAGGGAAGTGATGAAAGGTTATTACAACTTTAAGGCTTTTGGAGTTCTGTTTGACCTGAAATATGTGCTTAAAGACATGCTCTGCAGCACCAGTTCAAGCCACTTTTCATATTCATAACACTTCGGGGCATTTTAGCTGAGAAGGAAAAGGCATAATCAGACATCAAACATAGAAAGTTGAAAGTATAGGTCTATTAATAACTGAAAATCAAATAAGTGGTCCTAGTCCAATGTTTTGATGTTTTCAGTTCCATATCTGGGGACTGGTATTGTTCAAGCTGGTCACTAATTTTTTTTCCAAGCAGTCCTAATTAGAATGATTTACATTTCTGCATGTATACTGGAAAAAAATCCCAGACTGGCTTTTTCATGGATTACTTGAAGACAGTTTGGAGATCTCTGTTCCTTTGGCAGACAAGTTAGAGTCAAATGGCCATGGGAAGGGACTATTGAAGCCCTTGGCAGCAGAAGAAAAAAGGGAGTCTTAGAATTACATAAAGAATGCTGAAGTCTTGTCCCTCTCGCTGCAGTAGTACATCAATATTTTATTCATGTTTTAATACCTGATACTACGAGGAAGAAAAATAAATAAACAAAATACTCCATCTTCATCTTAGAGCATTTACAGCAGAGCCAAGAGCAAAGCAGTCTCCAAACTATAAGTTGGAAGCCATATAACTATTTTCCCCCTTTCCTCTTCAAATATAATACGCATTTTAAAGACCAGGCAAATATTCATTTCAGTTTAGTTGATAATTGGCCACTTCTCATACAGATCACTTTAACACTGGGACTGGAGGATTTAACTGCTCTTAGAATTTATATTTCCCTGTCTTTTGAAGTCTAAATTATTAAAAGCTCAAGTTATATCAGTAAAAACAACCTTTGTGTTACTATGGCTATAAATTTATGATAAGGTGAGATAACTTCAGCAATCTAAAGGTTTTCAGTATGAATCAAACTCACCAGTGTCCACTGCAGCTTAACAAGAGGATCATCTGGAACAGAAGTCCATTCTTTGAATGTAGAACAGTTCTCAACCAGTTCTGAAGACAAACACTTTTCAAATCTCCTGCAGAAATTTCTGCAGCTTTTCCACACACCTTCCTCCTGAGATAGAGGAATAATGTTGATACTCTTCAGCTGGGAAATCCAGAGGAACCTGCACTCATTCCATTTAGACCTATTACAGGTGTGTTAATCTTCACAGTCATGCCAACAGAAAGCAAAGTCAGGCAACTTCAGACACTGATGAGGAACCTGAGGACATGCCTGTGATTTTCCACGCTCTGAAGCAATTAAAGTCAAATAAAATAATAAACATGCCTATACTTATATTGAGACAATGAGTGTGATTCGATTATGTTGGATCCCCAATACAGCACTGACAACAGTTCAAAAATCTGCATTTTTTTCAAGCCTGGTATAAAGATGGTGCTTGGATTTCAGTATGGCCTTCTCAGACCCTTCACAGAATGTCTGAGTCATGTTGAAAGAGAAAAATTCTCTGTACTTTAGTGATCATTAACATTTTCTTTCTATTTTTCATTTGAGGGCCTGTTCACATTTAGCTGACTCTCGAAAGGAACTGAGTGAGTACCTGTGTGCCCTCTAGAAGCAACTCTGTGAGTGCTATTTCATCTTGAAATACCCATGGCATTTGAAATGCATCTTTTACTGGAGACACGCTTCTCTCCATGAATAGCTTACAATGCTAAGATATCACAACAGAGGCAAGAAAAAACCTACACTATTTTTTTTTTTTTTTCTGGCCTTGCTTCAGAAAAGCTTCTTTAGTGATTGGTTTAAAGGATGAAAAGTGTTTGCACAAACGAAGAAAAAATACCTCATTAACTTACTTATTTTTGTTATTGTTTTTCTGAGAGAAAGACAATGTTCATGGGCCTTTACGGCACGATTCAGGAACAGAGCAGTTCAAAGCCAGCTAGTTGAGCCCACAAAAAAAGCTCTGGAGTTTGATTTTTAAAGGCAGTGTGGCTTCAGGTTTAGTCAAAGGAGTCACAAAAAAAAAAAAATAAAATCCTTCCTACTTCCCACTTCTTGTCTCAGTCAGGGGTTTCTGAAATGACGGTATAGCGTGAATCAAACCAAAATACATTCTCACACATCTTGCTCTCTCAGCAGTAGGCAAATCCTTCATACCAAGCCCCACACTATTATAGGTAACCTGGAAATACTCCGGAGGCTGTCAGCAACTCGTGAAGGTCAACAGTTTCCTACCAGCACCTGCCAGGAGTTTCTCTCTCATCAAAATTTGGGACTGACATGCCGTGAGGTTTATGAGAAGGGCAGAAAAGCAATAGAAGAGGGATAAGGGAATTTTCTCTCCTTCTTCAACAACGTAACATCCCACTGTAGCCCAGACACAGTCTCCTGACTCCTTGCGTCATTGTCTGTGCACACAAACACACCGCCTACCAACCACGTCCTGAGCCGAGCTCAGAGCGTCAGCTCTTGGCACTGGTGTCTTGTACTATATTTCTCCCTTTTTTTTTCCTTTTTTTTTTTTTTTTTTTCTTCTTCTTTTTTTTTTTTTTTTCTTTTTTCTTTTTTTTTTTTTTTTTTTTCTTTTTCCCATCCTGTGTTTTGAAAGCTTGTAGATGAATGTTTTACTGGCAAGGAGTGAGAGACTCCAAGTTGGCACGGTGATTTCCCCACCGGCGAGCTGGTGATACCATCAATGCACCACGAATCACTCCTCATTACTGTGCTCGGAGATGTGCCTTTCCGAGCTGACAGGCAGGGCTAAGACCTGGGCTTATCCCAGGCTACCAACAAACACTCTCTTATATTACACAATCCTGCCGGCTCCATACCCTCCGCTGGCCCTCGTGGATTTGGTAATCTATGAGATTTTCTGTTTTGCAGGAACTGAAAACTTGAGACTATTGCTAAATTTGTCCATGAGCGAACACACTGCAGAGACACAGTATCCTAGGGAACAGGCCTAGGCACTGATTTCACCCGAAGCAGAAGACCAGGCTTTGCTCTCCAGGTGCTCCTATGAAGTTAACTCTCATTTTGTTTCTCTTTCTCCTTTCACTGTTCTGCAGCTATAAGAATCTCCCTCTCCTTGGTTGTCTAGCCCCATTCTCCAAGGCTCCCTCCACAGCATACGGATAGCTCCATAATGCAGAGCTTTCTGATGGGCTCTGTCCTCTCAGAAGGCTGAAATTTAAGGTCAGCCAAAGTCAATGGGAAAATAGCAAAAATTAACACATTTTTTATTTAAAACACAATTTAAAAAATAGCTTTAAAAATTTAGTCATTATGGAAGTCCCATTTTCAAAGAACCTAAATTAATTTTACTAGAGTCTGAATTGACCGTTTATAAGAACTTGTCACGAGTTTTCTTCCATTTTTCCAATGGAAAACAGTGGGTAGGTAAAAGTTAAGTACTCTGAGAAAATGTGTTGGTTTTGGTGGAGCTGTGTATGAGTCTTGTCTGGATGTTTCCAACTTTCATCTCTCCTACCACCTCATCCATCTGATGCTTCCCTTGGAGCTGGTGTCTTGCTTCAGGGATACCTTTGTCTGCAGCAAGTTGCCTAGAGAAGCAGGCTGTATGGGAAGTGGCTGAACTGGAACTCAAGAAATTCTCTCAGCTGCTAACAATGATGCTTTTTAGTTGCATCTAGCTGCGCAACATAGCTCAGTATCTGGGTAGCGGTAGCAGTTCTTATTATAGAAGAAGCAAATTTGGATCAAATGTTGGACTCTGCCAGCAAGAGGTGATGTTTTCTCCTTCTTGCCTACCCAGTCTTGCCACCCTTCGATATATGTTTAACATGGTGTGTCAGAATTGTGAGTGCCTGGGCAACAGTACTCACTAGCAGCCTTGTAAGGAAGATTTCCTTGGTGCTAAGTGCTGTTGTATTGATATTGTCCTTATTGTAAGCCCAGTATTGTGGAAGATGTCCTTGTCCATGGCAGGCAATTTGAATAGATGATGTTAAAGATCCCTTGTAACCTAAATCATTCTCTGATTCAATCAGTCTATGATTCTATGATGACTTGATATCCCAATAAAAAAAGGAAATGTCTTATGACATGCAGGGCAAGGATGGTGTTCACGTTATGAAAATTTATGGAGCACCTTCATTTCCATGTATTTCCATCCACTTTAGTTTGCATGGCTTTTTGGTTGCCTTTCCATTCTAGCTTAAATCTCTTGACTTATGAAACACTTACTGTAGGTGAAAAGCACACCTGAACAGATGAATCCAACCTATGGTACATAATGAAAGCCAAGCCTCTGTAAAATCGTATTGGCTGATGACAGTAGGACCATCAAGGAGTCATTCATTCTATTTCTTGTCTCATAGAAGAATCAAGACAGTTTCAATTTACTTAGGCCTTCTTATACTGAAATTCTCAGAAGCGTGAATTTCAGTGTGTTTGTCTTTACTCTCTAGAAGAGACAGACTTCCTCCCTCCTATGAATTCCTACAAAATACAATATAGGATATAGGATATAGGATAATTCCTGTGAAACTCTGTCCTTTGCTCCAGTTGTTGAGACACGCTACATGCTGGAGCTGTGCCATTCCTCCACATTATCTGTCTTCATTTTGACTGCTAATCCATCACAGACTACTCAGTGACTACTCATGACCTCCCACACAGAAGACAAGCAAGCAGAATTCCCATCTGTCAACTGTACTCAGGAGGTGGCAGGTCTCTATGCTTGTGCATCTGTATGAATCTATACATGTATGGAATACACATGAGCATCTGATGCTTTGGTTAAGTCTGAAGTGTTTTACACTATGTTTTAGGTGATTTATTGTACTCTAGCACATTCATAAAATGCATCATGTTAAGCATATGCATAAAAATAATATATAGGTTACCACAAAATTTTTATGACCTTAACCAGATCCGTCTTGGAATGTCGTCTTGAATGTTTCACTCCTGCAGGTGAAAAAACATATTATTTCAACTGAGCTTAGGGTGAGTTGTTTAGTCAAGACAACAATATTGTGGAGAGAGCCGTTACCTTGGTAGCACTTTGCAAATTTAAGTACTAATGAGAGTGGTTGATTTCTATTCTACATTCAACATAAGGTGTCTATGACTACTGAGTCTCCAGTCTGCATTCCTCAGCTACCCCATTCTCCTCCTGTTTGCAGACAATACAAAGTCAAAAATTACATAAATATGCTGCAAAGTTACAGTATGCTTTGAAGGTGGAAGAGATTTCTAGTAAGGAATGTTACATTGGTGGGAAACTGGTAAAAGTGAGAAGACTATCTCTGTGACAAGAGAAAGGTTGGATGACTGATGACAAACCACACTTCAGAAAAGATTTACCTTTAATTCACCTTCTTAGGCTTGGGCCTAGGTTTAATTCAACTAAAGTTACACATCAGCTAAGGTGGTTAGACATGGGCAGCTTCCGCTACAGCGACTGGAAAGGAGATAGTTCCACACAAGGTGCAACTACACCCATAGAAACTCAAGAACCAAACAGCTGATTGTCTTTAAGGAAGCCTATGCAGCTGTACTAGAACATGCATTTGAAAATGAAATCACCCTGCTGAAGATAACGGCTGGATATTTCTCTCCACTAGTAGTATGAATGTCACCCTAACTGCCTGCAGTGTTGATAACTACATCCAAGCCAATCATTCCAGGCTCCATTTATCACCAGTGAAGTGAAAGAAATTCTTTGCAGTAGTAAATCATTGAACCTGTTTCATTCAGTTATCTTAGAAGAAAATGAATGGCATCCTCAATTCTATTTTCTATATTGTCTATGTCTCCAAAGACTATAAAATATTCTGGAGTCTAGACATGGAGGATGAATAGTTGGTTATTTTTACTTTAGACGGGTAAAGGAGTGAGATGAAACTAATACTAAACTTCTGCATTTTAACTTCTCAGTTGCAAATATCTGAGTTACTGTTTTGATTACAACTTCAACAAACAAATTTAATCCTTCCATAATTAACATATATTACATTCTATGAAGTTGTAGAATCACTCTGTGTTTAAACAAATGTGAACAAATAACAGTAGTTACAGTGATAGCTGAAGAGATAGCGTGACCCTGTTTTCCCATCAAGGTTATAGTGGGAACCATTTCAAAGAATCATAGGCTTTGTCCACAACCCCATGTTTCCTTGTTTCCATAAATCCACCTCAGATACCTTGTCTGAACACAAACTTTTCTCTTGGATCTGAAGGTGAGAAAATGAATCCTCCTGAAGATACACCTCCTCCTATTGAACACAGATGGGGTTCATAGAATTAGGGTAATTTGTAGATATGTAAGAGCAGGACAGATTTATGGCTAGATTAGACCTCCTCAGGCTCTGTTTTAACATTATGAAAACTGAAATTAACAAGTTTCTTCTTTTTATTTGATGTTTGTTTCCAGAAGAGATTAACCTGCTTTGGCAGGGGGGTTGAACTCTTAAGATCTCTAGAGGTCTCTTCCAACCTCCACAATTCTGTGATTGTGTGAATTTCGCATGCAAAAAGTAACATCTTGAAGCTGAAACTTCAAGAAAAAATAATGTATATTATGAAGATTGGCACAAGCACTTTATCAACCTATTATATCATCTCTACCACAAATAATGGTAGAGGTCTTTTCTTTCACCAGGTTTTTGATGAGCAAAGCTGTACAAGGTGTATTATTAATTCATTGTTGTGTCTAGGTTATTTAATATATGCTGTGAATCACAGATTTACTATTTTGGTAAGGAGGATAATATTGAGGATACTAGAGAGACCTTTCATGTAAGAACAAACTTACTTTGTGCAGTGTGTGAGTAGGGCTGAAATTGTATTTCTGGCTGAGATTCATAACTGATTTTTCCTTTTTTTTTTTTTTTTTTTTTTTTTAGCTTATCCCCTATTAGGCTTCAGTGATTGAAGTAAATATTAATCTCAGATTCTTTGGCTAAGATTCACAAAATGGATGCATTTTTATATTAAAATATTGTTCTAAAAAAATGAAAATAAAGAACAATTTTAAAAGATACCTTTACATTGTTTACAGAGACGCCGAATTTCTCAATGCTAAGTTCAAACAAACAGGTGTAGGTATTCAAATCTGGAAACACACCTCTGTGGCATGCAGGATTCTGGAGAGGATAGTACTACATTTAAAGGAGTCACTCAGAGAAATCCAAGTCTGAAGAGTAAGCTATCTTCTACAGCATTCAGTTTTGGCTCTTGCCCTGAATATCCCAGGGACGAAATAGGCCAAATTTTCTAAATGTTTAATGAAGACTTCGATGAATTACGTTCTGTCCTTAGATTCTTGTCATCAGACATCTGTATGTGTATGTATATCCATAAACCTGTATTTAAATACATATAAGAAATGTGTACATATAAATATATATTCATTTCTATATGAACTATTTATATAACTGACATAGAAAAGGCAGAAAATGTCAGGATCATACTGAGGTGCTAATGGGAATATCGAGAATATGTGACACCAAACCATTCCAACTGCCCTCTCTGACAGTCTCAAAGTAGTAGTAGATTTTAGATATCCAGTTTCAAGAATGGTTTTAATATAGGTGATGCCATAAGAAAACTGGAGAATGATGAACAGGATAGGTTAACTGAGATAATAATAAAGCCATTGTTCTTTCATTGTGGAAATGGAATTATCAGACTGAATTCTGGCAAAGTATGAAATGTGCCTCCCAATCAGTATTTATCTACTTAGGCCAGTGATCTCGTCTGTGTGACAATAAGGCTTAAGGAAGGATTTCACAGTTACAGAGATGACTCTTTAAGCCCAGACCCTTCTATGAGTCTCCCTTTTATTACACAAAAAGATTAGTAATACCTTTGTTTTGCACCGTTTCAGCTTCAGGATTCAGAAGAAATTCAGCAATCTTTAAGTTATGTAAAAATTTCCACTGATTTGCTAGAGGGCCTGACCTAAGCCTCAGGTCACTGCAGTGAAAATATTTCTGTCTCATTCAGTCTCTTTTTCTATGTGTCATTGTTTGGACAAGACCTGCATTTCTTGTGTTTTGGCTGCACAGGACCACAATCGTACAATAAACTTGTGGCATCCTGAGATCACCTACGTATGATGACAATTCATTTTAAATTCCTTATCTAATTTACCTCATCTTCAGTGGGAGAAAATAAAAACTCTTGCTCAGGATCTGACTTGTCTGACAAGTGCTGAGGTTGAGTGAGGCAACTGGACGTGATTATTAGAAGACAGCAGCCAAGCCAGATAGTCAAGAAAAGCCAAGAAGAGAAACTGGAGAAGCCAAGGAATGATTCAGTCCCAAGTTCAAGACAAGGGAGTGGGAAGCCACAGTGCCTTCACTGCATGTACAAACAAGGCAAGAAGTCCACGTGGCAAAAACAAAGTCAGGTGGGCTGGGAAGAGCAAAAAAAAAAAGGCACGCGGGTGAGAACAAGCCACGGAAATGTGGCCACAGCCAAGTGGCACACTGTGCAGCCAAAAGCAATTGGTGTGGTTCCCTTCTATCCCAGATGGGTGGAGAAACCACGGCTTGGGTTTGCATCTCTGTCCTGAAGTCCCCTGAGGAATGGACTATGGTCAGCTCTAAATGGAGTGGCCAAGCAAAGAAGAAAGGTTAAGGTGGTGTTCACATATCCATTATAGTAAGAGGGGTCAAGTAGTGTTTGAAATATTCCTCATGTTACTAACTGGTAGGCAAATACATAAAAGTCCTTAGTCCAGATCCTCAAAGGTAAGAAAGTGCCTTTTTCCCTTCAAATGCATGTATCGCATGAGATCTCAAGGACTGCTGTGCAAGAAAAGGCCCTAGAGCTGATCGTCTTTATCAGCAAACAGCATTGCACAGAAGTAGTACTCAGCGCTGACATGATAGCAAGTTTTCATGTAGTTCTAAGACCAAAAGTGTAAGAACAGAGTAACTCATGTTTTTCCAAAGTCAACAAGTTCCAGCACCCTTCTTTTATCAGTTGTTAACCTTTGGGAACAACAGCAATCACAAGCTGTAGTCCAGAGGGAAAGAGATGGCCTGCATTAATTTCTAACACAGTACTAATAAAATAGAGTCTCTACACTTTTTAAATGACAGCAAAATTATATCTTCAAAAAGCTTTAGTGGCTCCCACTAATCTTTCTCCCATATGATGCATCTCTGACCCTTTTCCTCCTGATTCTTAGCACTGGGAACATTCTTTAACTTATACACTGGGCTATGCTGTAATTGCTGTTACAGAGAGAACATCTTGGAACATGCAAAGCCATCTGTGATTCTGTGCCATAGTGGAGAATTGTGCAATGTTGCCATCCAAGCCTCCTTTACTCCTGGCTCTCCCCATTCCATGCTGAGCACTGTGACCTTCTCTCTGGCATCCATCTCAAAGCTCTAGATGAATTTGTATGATCCTGTACAATGCAGCTTTCCCACATCAAAGATGCTGGCTTGACATGTTTGGTCTCTGTGTTTTGACTACAGACAGCCTCTTTTTTTTTTAGTTGAGTGTTTGTAGAGCATCTAATACAATGGGAGTCTGCCACCTAAAAAGAGGATTGATGAGTAATTGTACAGTGATAGTAACTAACCATTAACTGTTCTACCTCAGCTCCAGGAGAAGCGGTAACAAGTTGTTTTGTGCTCCTTTTTGAAACAAGGCAAAAAATAAAATAAAATAAAAATCCCCTTCTTTGAATATATATATTTTCTATTTTGCAGGGGTTCATTCCAAGTACCGCTAGCTCTTGGCGGCTGAGGGAAAACATGGCTCTGCCAGAAATTTTGCTCTTATGTCTAGTTTCCATGTTTTTCCAGAGAAGATCATGCCAAGCCCTCACTGCTATTGTCTTTTCAACAGGAGGAATATGCCAATGCTTTTCCAGCCTTTCAAGGCTGTTTTATAGAAGGATGTATCATGACGTTGTATCCTGTGCCCTTCCTTGTTATTTTCCAAAACATCATTTTGCCAGGATCATTTGCTGGAATTTCCAAACAAGTTATTCAATGGTCAGTTCTCTGAGAGCCTTTCAAGACTGTTCTTATACTAAATGTTCCTTTTTTTTTTTTCTTTCTTTTTTTCCTCAGAGAAAGAAAACAAACAAACAGAATCTACTATTTCTTCTTTGTGCACGTTAAGGAAAAAGAAATACTGAAACCTTCCTGAGCTGGATTGTTTTAAGTAATGTCTGAATAGAACTGGAGAAATACTAACTTTTAATCTTTCTGAATGTCTCCATCCATGCTGAAAAACTCAATAGATTAGATGCTATGTAGTGTCTAACAATGAAGGAAGGAGCATGTAATCATCTGTTCAGTGTTTTTGGTTGATTAATGATTTAATGGACAAAGAGGAAGAATCAGCAACACTGCAGAAAAGCCCCCTTAGAATACTGAGAGGCACTCATGATTTTCTAGGTGGTAAGAAAAAAGCTAGGTAGCATCTGTACATCACCTTGGATCTTCCTCGGAGAAGACTCTAAGCAGGGCAACATGGATGCACCAATTCATAAGAACTGCTCAGAGCACCCTGCAGCAAAGACAGCAGCTCTGGAGAAGAGAGCTTGTGAAAGGCCAAGCCTTCATCCACCAGCTGTAGTCTTTGGTTTTAATGATAGGGTCTGGAAAACAAAAGAAGCTCATTCTGTTCACTCAAGCCTTTGAACAGACTAATAACATGGGTTCATGTGGTTTTCTGTTAGTCACGTGTGTTTATATAGAGAAGAGAGAGAAGAAAGCATCAGGAATAAGGAATTCCCTCCATCAGATTCCATATTGTAACAGACACTTCATACCTTGACTGAAGTCACTGGACAGTCTTCAGCCTGACAATTCTGCTAATTATTTTGTTTCCCTTCATTCCCTCCTTCAGAACCCTCCTTCAGATTGCAGTCTTCTTCACACTTGAGGATAAACACAACTGGAACACAGTTCCCAAATTACCTGCATTTCTGAAGCAACAAAGCTGCAGGAACTCAATCGTTAAGACATGTCACACTTTGCAGCTTCTACTGCCATCTCCCTTGTACATGCAGATACACACAGACACACACATACCTATACCACACCTATGCTCCCACAGATCTAATGAACTCCAAAAACTGCCTTTTGCCTGCACAGAAAGTGAGAGTCTGCTAGTCATTCCCTTTGGAGTCAGAATGACCCTTTTCTACTTCAAGGAATAATAACAATTGCTCCCCAGACTCTCTTAAACTTGAGCTGGGATGTTTGCCATGTTGGTACCGTTACACTACTTATCGTTCTCACCATACTCATCACATTTCTCAAGTCTTTCCAGCAGCTTTGGGATATTCAGGTAAGAACAAGATTCAGTGTTCTGCTTTATTAATGTTCCTCCTGTGTCCTGTAAATGAAGGATACTACATATCACAGGTGGTAAAGAACAATGCTCACCTATTGAACTGCCTAATTCTAGACCCTGGAGTTTGCTGATTCAACTTCCACTGTTAGCTGAATAAGCAGCTATTGCAATAATGTGAAGAGATGAAGCAAGATGACCTGTTAAACACTACATTTCTCTGATGTTCAAGTCCTTTCCTTCTTCTATGACCTGAAGTTGAGATGCCATGCAAAGAAGACTAAAATCTTGAGAATCCTCCTCTATGACCTATTGCTTAGCACATTTCTGAAGATACCTACAAGTGAGAAAGAAGTGTGAACTACTGCTTATGGTTTTATGTTCTTCCCAGTCTTTCCAGCTGCATGGATTCTGTCACAGAGAGTGTATGAACTATTAGGGTGAAGGTGTGAAAAGGAGCTATGGCTACAGTTGCTTGAACTCTGAAGATTTCTTATTTGGTTTCTATTGTGACAGCTTTGATGAACAGGCAGTGCTCTGAAGCTTCATGGCTTTGCTTCACCTCCTTTCAGAATGAAGCAGGTGTTACTTGAAATTTCCCTTGAAACAGGAATCTGAGTTTCTACCTCACAATGCAGCCGCCCTATCATCAGATTCACACATTCCTCATCACTTATTTTACACTTAGATTGCAAGTTCCTCTGGGTGCTGGATACCAGTTCTACTTTTATAGTGCAGAGAGATGAGAAAACTTAACAGTCTGGAGGTATGGTAGGATGAAGATGGGAAAACAGAGAATGGACAAGGCAGGGTACTGGATGTGAAAAGTGAAGAGGAAAACTGCAAACTTTAAGCACAAGGGTTTATTAATTGAGATGATGATAATAAGGATATGAAAATGAGGGGTTTGCTTAATAACATCTGTGTACTGGAATATTTTATCCACTGGAAAAACTGGTCTCTTTTCAGGCTTTCTACCTTATGTCCATAGTAGGATCAAAACAGAGATTTCTTTCTGAGCCAGCAGATCACCTTTCCATGCCATGCCAACATCTGCCAGTCCTGGTAACACTTGAAACTACTCCCAGGTGTTTTGAGAGGTTTTCCCTCAATGCCCCACATGATTTATCTAAAATGCTATGCAAATCTGCTCTACCTCTTCCGATAATTGAGAATTTTGGGACATACAAGTTGTGTATGTCCAAATACCTGCTGAAGAGTAATGTGGTTCCCATTACACCAAACAGACAATAATATTGAAAAGAACTCACTTATATGCAGTTATACACGTATATGTATATAAGCATTTATATTTGTTTTAGGCATCTATAATGTATTTAGATATTTCATTTCTATAAGTATTACATATTTGCATTATACGCACAATTCTAGTGCTGTTGCACATATAACTTAACATAGTTAATGACTGCAAGCAAAAAGATGTGAAACTGGGATGGTTTATGTCAGGACTGATAGACTTATTATGTTGGAATTCCTCCTTGTTTGGCACTTCAAAGCTAACATCACATGTCAGTATGGTTTGAGGAGGAAGCCTGAGAGGAGAAAAATAAATGATTTTATTTTTCGTTTTTAGTCCAGTGTTACTGACTTTTCTGATGTAGAAGGATTTGTAAAGGACATCTGGAACATGAAAAGGACATCTGACACTCTTTGTCTCCTCCAGAGCTCAGTTTATCCCAGTTTGGATGGGTGGTGGATTTGAACTCACTCTTTTCAAGCAACAAGCTGGATGATGAGCATTCAAATGGCTGAAGCTAGGTGACATGAACCCTCACTTCAGTATCATAGCCCCACAGTCCCCATCCTGTGAAGTGAGGGTGGGAAGGTTCCCTTCTCTGTTGTGCCGTTGGACCTTGCTGAGCTCCATCACAACACAAATGAAAGCACCAGAGGCACCTACCATGAGCCTTTTGCTGCTCTGCACTCAGTTTTGCTTAGCAATAGCAGCTCTTCCTGCTTTACCCTCAAGGACCTCAGTGTGCCCAAGCCAATGAAACCAGACTGATGTGTACGTGAGGGCAGCAGGTATAACCACACACACTTCACTCCCTGGTAAGCTGAGTGAAGTGGCCTCACATGAACTCTGCTGACCTCAGATGAACCACAGTCAACTTTTCCTTGCTATGAGCTCTGTTAATTCATTTGCAGCCTCCCAAAGGTCCCTCTCATCTATCAGCTGCATCCCACTCACTTCTCTCAAGTTCTCCTCAAAATCATCCACATCCACCGCTTTGCTTTGGCAGCAGAGGGCACTGCCCCCCTCTTAATTTTATTTTGCACTCTCATCCCCTCCCTCATGCTACTCCAAAGGCTGCAATTACACTCCCAGTAAGTGGTGCTGTCTGTCTGCGAGCTCCTGAGCTTTTGATTTGTCTTGGCTCCTAGCTCTGACATGCCTGGGAAGGGCAAGGAAAGGAAATGGGTGGGAGCTCCCATCTAACCACGAGCTTGTCCTCCCCCTTTTTCTCCCTATCCCCTTCCCTCCTCCATCCCAACCAGAAGGATCTGGCTGTGTTGCATAGAAAAAGTTGCTCTGAAATTTTGGTTTGTTTTCGTGGTTTCTTTTTTTTTTTTTTTTCCTTTCCCTTCTCTTTCAAATGAAATACGCTGCAAGCCTCTCCTATTTCCATTCACTCACAATGTAGCAGAGTTGTTATTACAAAAGGCAGAGCGTGTCTGAGTGCGTGCCTGCAACGTGGGTCTGCTTGCTCCCATGTGCTGCTGTGTGGGTGTGTAGTAAGAAACGGTATGCATCTGTAAGCCAGACCTGCACTTCTTAATATCCACGTGTATTTATTTGGTGTTCCTGCAGGTTTTGCAGTGTAAAAAATGAATTTCCTTTACTGTCTTTCTCGAGATCTATTTTTTTTCCTAGTTTTTTAACCAGAAGAATGCTGAGTCAACCTCAAGGTTTGACAAGTAGACCATTGGTGTCTGGTTGTAGGTGCCCTGTTCACTGGTGTGTTCTATTAGATGACTTTGAGGGTTTCTTCCAATTCAATTCTATAATTGTACAATCTTATTAATGGAGGGGAAGGCTCAGGCATGAATTTGCTTTCTGTTTCTCTGCATCTGGATCTCGCATTGGCATTGCACAGCGACTGAAGCAGATGAAACTTTAATCAGCCGTGTACCTGTTGAGGGGTCTCTGATGTTGTCTGGCATTGTTTTCATGATCAGGAATGATGATGACACAACTGTAGCTGTGTCTCTTAACAGGACTCCCAGCCTTCATGCAGTGCTGTGGATCAGAGCTGTACCTAGGCACCTCACAGTACTTTCACACTGAAATAGTGTGAGAGCCTTAACAGAGATGTGAGGACTCTGTAACGGTTGCACACTCCCCAGCACAAATCTTCAGGTTCCTATGCCCTTGATAGCAGCACTGATGGACCACACTACTGAAGGAAACCTTTTATTTTACCATTGTACAGTGATGCTCTTTGCCCCTACCATTATCCATATCCTATCCTCACCCACTGAATACAGTCAAGGGTACCCAGAGATGGGGTAGGTGAAATACAGAAAATCCTAACCTCAACTTTACTCTGGCCTTTGGGGTCCCCAGGAAGTCTTGGGTGCAGTCTATTCCATTCCCCCCATGCAAGCAGTAAGTGCTGATGAGAAGCTTATATCATAGAATTAGGGAATCAAAGAACCCATTCTCTTTTTAGGACCACCTATGTCAAAGGAAACAATTTACCAGCTGTTAGCTTTGGTCTGGTGATCAGAGAACCACCATCACCATGTTGAGAGCAATGGAGCCCAACACTCCCTGGTTACCTTCACATGCTTGGCTCATAGGGTCCTTCTCTGAAGCACCACACTGAAGTGCCATGAACTGAAACAATGGTAACTGTAGAGGAAAAATGATTCTTAGCAGTCTGTCTCGTGTGTTCTGAGAAGGTGGTGATGCTCTTCCCACCTGGCACTGAGCTGGAGGCCAATGCTTGGAGGCCTGTTTGAAAGGGAAAAACACTTGACAGCCCCAGCTGACTTTTAAACCTCTGCACAGCCATGGGTTTTTTTGTATTTTTAACTTGGCTCTGTGTGAGCGTTTGACAGCCAGTGCTAGCATCTAACCTGCTGTCCTCCCTGCTTTGAAGGAACCTCAGCAGACAAGCAAGGCTGGGAGGCAGCTGGTCTTTGATTTTTGTTTTGCCAAAAGTTGGTATCCTCAGCTCATAGAGGGCAAAAGATAGGATGGGAAGGGTGGTCTCTGCGCTTGCAAACAGAAGTGAGGCAAATGGGAAGGAAGAAACATATGCAAAAATATTTTCCCCTGGTTTGGAAAAGGAAGCATGGAAAACTAACAGCCTCAAAGCACAGGTTGTGGCTTTTGGGAGAAAAAATGTGAGCAGTCACTTTCTCATCCTGTTTCTGTCATTCCAAGGCTTGTGTGAATGGGCTGATGTTGAATCCCAGTTAGCCATAAAATAACAACAACAAGTCTGCCCAGTGGCTTCAATTTGCCAATTGTGAGCTTTCTTCACCTACAACAGGACACAGAAAGACGGAAATCTGCAAAACATCCCAGCTAGGAGTGCAGAATCCTTGAAAAATGTAATCTCACCCATGGGGACAATCTGATTAAATGAGTGTTACTTATTGTTCCAACACCACGACAATGTCTCCAGAAGGAATACAAATCACTTAATGCAGTGAGATAGAGCCAGCTGAGCAGGTACCAGGAATGAGGGAGTCGTTAATTAGTCACTCAGGAGGAAGGGCTATTGCTTTTTTATTTATTTATTCACTTGTATATTCCCCCTCCTCTCCCTATTTTTTTACAGTGAAATTAATAAGATAGAGTGATGGAGTGAATGTGGAGCACATTGCAGTGTTTCCCTTGGCCAGATGGGACAGCTGTGCTGGGTCCTGAGAAAATCTCAATGGGTACAAATCAGCACCATCCTGCTGAAGTCAGCGAGGGTTCTCATCTATCACTTGTTTTATTAATACTGCCCTGTCTACAGGTCCAGACTCTCCAAGAAAACATCTTCTATTTCATTGCCTCTCATCGAAGGCAATGTGTGAGTGCTGATTTGCCCAGGCTTAGGATCTGGTCCAGTTCTTTCTTAGCTTTTTTTTTTTTTTTTCCTTTTTTCCTCTCTCTTTCTCCCTCTCTCTCTTTTATAGCAGCATTGGAATTGCTGTAAGGTTTACAGTGCAGTAATAATCACCTCATTATTATTAATAACCATGGCAACAGAATGGAAATTAATCACACTACTTCTGTTTATCCCCATAGAAACAGAGCCAAAACAAACAAGACTTACCCACAATGCCTATTCCTAGAAATCATACATACTACATAATTACCAATGAAATGAACCAGCAACTATGAGCTGCCTAGGTTTTCCAGTAGCACCTCAGGAAGGGTCAAGGGTATGTGATCAGGTCAGTATTCAGAAAGGATGTGCCCTCTGGTTGAAATCAGTGGATGATAAATATCTCCAGTGACTGCTCATTTTGCTGGTTGGCACTTTGCAGTACTTGCTCTGCAGACTTACTGCTGAGTTACATCGACAGAGATTGTCCTCATTTCTTGCAAATTTAATGGGATAAGTAGTTCTAAGCTGCTCAGTGAATTGGAGGGGAGACGTCAGAGAATTATCAGTTTCTGAAGAAACCCTATATGAAACAGTTCATCCCATCTGCCGAGCGGTAAAGTACCAGTACAACACTGAATGTAATAACTGAATAGAGGGTGAACATGATACAGATGTCTTTTCTTTGTAGCGTCATCATCATATCCTGCAGTAGATATGGATGTATTCCTCATGCTCATTTCCTATGCAGAGCAGTGAAACTTCAAAACTTCTTAATTTCACTAGAGAATCTCTGCTCTGCCAATCATTCTCCATTCAGATTCAGCATCATAGCAATCCAACCCCTCCAAAAATCATTACTGCATTTTATCCAGGCTGTCACCAGCAGACAATCTAACCCTTGCATCTGCTTTTCCCTACAGCTTAATGACACGCACGGGAGACTACTTTGCAGCTTTCAAAGTCAAGAATTTATCCCTCAGATGATCCTTCAAAACCAGAAGTTCTGCTGATTCTTATCTACGAATGCAGCCACACAGGTTGGAGTTGGTGCAGAAAGAGGCACAGGATATAATGATGATTAAAACAGATCTGAGAATCTGTATTTTGCAACAGGGTCTGGACAGACTTAAACCCTCTGGGTAGTTTAATTCAGCTGCATGTTCTTTACTGCTTGCAGCACAGAAGTGAAACTCAGCCATGGGCAGAAGGGACATATAGTTGCCATCTAACCCTTGGTGGATCACTGACTCTAATTTAGTCTCCTGCGTATCCAAATCAATCATATCATATGCCTCTTATCTGCATCTCTTACCTTTAAAATTGAGAAAATAATCTCCATCCTTTCCTAAATACCATTAATTTTGTTTACATGGTATATAAATTTTGGGGCAGAGAGGAGGTCTCTTGCTATGTCACTGCACTGTGTATTTGCCAAACCATGTTCAAATGAAGGAATTCAAATTGGAAATGATGGAGGGAACAGCCCTGAGAACAATCTACTTCATGAGGTTTAACTGACCTTTAAGCTTACCAAAAAAGACAGAGTGGATAATTAGCTGGGACGAATCCCATCTGAACTTCCTCCAGCTTGTCCTCCTGAATCCAATTAAACTCAATTTTTCCGTTTACAAGGACAGTGGAGGAGAGATTGATATTGTTATTAGACTGTGCAATGACACCCAGAAGTATTTTTCTGCTCCTTATATATGATCCACTCCCAGAAGTATGATTTCTAGTACAAAAGTCACCAGTAGGTCCATGAAATTACAGGCACGGTGCTCAGTGTCCCCCCAGAGTAGTTTAAGGCCCATGAAAATTGATGTCAGTTCTTTTATAGTTCTGCATCATATGTTATTGACATGCTTTTCACTGACTTCCCCTTCCTGTTTATACGTTCCCTTCAAGTACTGGAAGGCCACAATGAGGTCTCCCCGGAACCTTCTCATCTCCAAGCTAAACAAACCCAGTTCCCTCAACCTTTCTTCATAGGAGAGGTGCTCCAGCCCTCTGATCATCTTAGTGGCCTCCTCTGGACCCTCCCCAAGAGTTCCACGTCCTTCCTATAATGGGGTCCCCAAGCCTGGACACAGCACTGCAGATGAGATCTCATAAGAGCTGAGTAGAGGGGGACAATCACCTCCCTCTCCCTGCTGGCCACCCCTTTTTTAATGCAGCCTGGAACACTTATGGGCTGCAATTGCACAAAAGCTAATATCATTAACTAAAGATTGGATGAGGATTGGGGATGCATGCTCTGTGTTCAACCTGGCCACAGGGTGCACAGAACCACAGAGATGACCTCCCACTGTCAGACTGGGGCAGGAAGAAGCTCCCTGGCCCTGGAACCTCTAATGTAGCCCAGAGTTATAACACAGACATTTGATGTGCATACAGGTGTCACTCCAAGCTTCCACATCCAAGGGTTCCGTCTCTGCTAAAACTAGTCGTCTTCAGGACATCTCACAAGGCCAGAGGTATCCACTGCAAAGAGAGCTGATTTGCTCCCTGGAATGTACACATGTATTTAATCATGTGGATTTTAATACGGGTCCAATCTACTATGATTTGGAGTTCAAATAATTCATTCATCAGCAGCAAATGACGATCAACCATATTTTAATGTTTATCTGAAGAGTCTCCCAAAGAGGAGCTACTACTTAAACACACCTTTGGGAAGCTGAGAAAGGCATACTGGCTGAAATCCTTTCTTTTTTTTTTTTTTCATGCTTCATGGGAAAACAAGATAGATCCCTTAACAATTTATTCTTAAAGTCTCTTCATCACTTTTGGCAATAAGCAGTCTCATTTTGCATACATATTAAAAGTGTAGGTATACAGTGAGACATGTAAATGCTTATTCCCACATTGTTATTTCCAAATAGACTCATATACCCACAGAAATGTTCCCACAGCGTGGTGTAGCATGCAAAACACAGCAAGTTACTTGCTGTAGGGGATGAATTCTTCCTGTGATTCTCATAAATATCACTGACAACTTTCTCTGCAGTTGAAACAGGACTGGCATACAGAACTTTTGTTCTTCCAGCTTCCAAGAAGGAAGAATTCAAATAAAACATTATGAGAAATAATAAGCAGAGTGGAGCACTATAATCAGTTTCCCGAAATGTCTGTGTAAATGCCTTCATTTGAAGGCTTTGGAAAAAAACAAAAAATATCCTAGACAGTTGCATGTCAGGAATTATGAGTAGAGGAGTTTCTTTCCCAGAGGAAGAAGATGGAATAGATGACCTTTTCCTGCCTTCTTTTACTCATTTTTTTGCATGTACCTGTAATTCTATGTCTAGACTTGCCAGCTCTCTTTGAAAATTTATGTACTCTGACATAGTAATTTATCCATAAATGCAAGCTTAGTTCCCTATAATTGACAAAAATAATACTAGTGAGGCCAGGCCTGGGGTGCCGTGTTCAGTTCTGGGCTGGAACATTTCCCATATGAAGAGAGGCTGAGGGAGCTGGGTTTGATCATCCTGGAGATGAGAAGGCTCAGAATGATCTCATAAGCATGTGAATACCTGATAGAGGGAATAAAGTAAGAAAGAAGGCAAAACCAGACTCATCTCTGTGGTGCTCGGTGGCATGACAAGATGCAATGTCAATAAACAGCAAATTTCATTTGTAATACTTCTAATGAGATGGTTGTTGAACATTGGATGAGACTGACCACAGATCTTGTGCAGGCTCTCTCTGTACTAGACCTGTTTGGGATGGAGTTAATTTTCTTTGTTTTAAATTCATAACCTAAATAATGTCATCATTAAACTGAAGTAGTAGCTATTGCTGAACTGTATTTGCACACTATCTCTGTTCTACACTCTGCTCCCCCACAAGCAAATAGGTTGGTGTGTATACAAGTCTGGGAGGGAAGATGACCAGAAACAATCAGAGGTATTCCGTGAGGTACAGTAGAACATCCAATTTAAGAGAAAGAGTGTTTTGAGGGAAAGGCCTTCCCTTTTCTCAAGAACTGGCTGAATGCTGGTCTGCCCATGGGAAGTGGTGAGTTACCTTTACAACACTCGTTATGTTTTCTTTCTTTCTTATTCGAATTCTCTTTTACTTAGCAAACAACTTTCATTTTTTAATATTCCTTTTCTCTTCCCCTGTTTCATTTGTGGGGAGTGAGGAAGTGGATGAAAAGATGTGGTGTGCTTAGCTGTGTAGTTTACCCAAAATTCCATCCTTGAAGACAGCAAAGCCCAGCAGTAGACTAGGCCAGATGATCTCCAGAGGCTCCTGATAACGTCAGTGATTCTGTGATACTGTGACTGTTGACTGTTGCTGTTGACTGTTAGTGTCTTGGGCTCCTACAGTGGGGAGGAATCATAAATAAGTAGTTGAGATCTGTATTCTTTTTTATTTTTGTCAGATCAGGGGAAACTCTCCAGTTGACATCTTAGGTATTTTTTCTGACATTACCTTTGCTTCAATATTTCAGAGGGTTTTTCTTGTAGATTCCTTGTGTCTCATCACTCCCCACATTTATAAATGAAGATTTCTGATTATTTGTACTTTTTACACTCGAAGGAGGGCACAACTCTTCACTGAAAAGGTCTGTGCGCAATGCTTTTAGGTGTATGATTCTGAATGAACCAACAATTGAGGACAAGGAGTGTCGAACATCAAGAAAATGTAATTTCTTAGCTCTTGAGTAATACAGTATTTTAATGGGCCTGTATGAAGCAAAGAATTTATTACCATGAGAAAATGTCATCGTACAAGTTTTCTGAGCCTGAAATAAATAATTCGGTTTTGTGTCCTGGAAGGAAACCATTTGTGGATCAGTTAAAAAAGTGAAGTTGTCAGTCAGCTAACTTGAGTAAAATGATAGTCACAGACTTTTACATAAAGCGTCATGGGGATTATGATTCATTTATTTACTTATTTATTTAATTTTAAATCTGGAGCAGGATCCAGCCCTAATATACTTCCTGCTACTTATTGAGGATAACAACATTGCATTTCATGATAGTACTGCCAACACAAAGCAATATTTTATACCAAAGACGTCTACCCACAAACTCTGACCTTTGAAGTATTATGTAAGACTCTTAATAAGCGATACAAACAGTTTGTAAATGTTTGGAAGGATGATGAAAGGAAGAAAGTACTTTTCTCCATACAAATTTAAGATAGATTTTGTTCAAATCCTAGGTTACTGGTGTGGGAAGGATTTTTCATTTCAGAAGTCATACATCCAGGTTTTTCATTAAAGGGATTTGAGGCAGGATTAGTGGTAGACATGTAGGCTTCATGATAGTGATAACTTTGAGTGTTCTGACAAAAGCAGGCAAGACAGCAAGTCCTGAAGGTATCCATTCTTGTTCTGTGTGATTTGATGATGGCAGGATGTTAGAAGCACAGTCCTCTGAGATAGCAAAACATAATCAGACACAATACACTGGCTTTCTTGATGTTTGGATTCCGTAGGCAGACTTACAGTAAGGAACGTTTGTAAAGGCAGTATTTTCTTGCAACAGGGGAAAGGTTATTAATATCTTCTGTCTTCAGCACATCTTTCTTCTTTTTATCATTCCCATGATGTGATGGTTCAGTTTGTCTGAGGACCATGGCGGGTTGTCACTAACCATTTCCAAATCTTTGTCTCAGAAAGGCATTTAAATCCACCATCTCTCTATTATACATTCTGATTTGTAAGGAACTTTCTAATTTTTTTATTTTATAGGCAAAATGTCAGTTTTTCTTGTTATTCCCCATAAGGCTGCCACTCTAAACACCAAGTCATTTGTCCACATTCCAGGTCTTTCCTTCAGTGATCTTCTCTATGTGAATCATAGGATCATAGAATCATAGAAATGTGAAATAGTTACAAGCCTTAAAGCTGGCTTCATTTAACCTCCACTGCTTGTTTGCTACTCTTTCTGCCTTGTCTTAGCTCCTACATATCATCCAATAAATTGTTTGCCAAGACATCATTAGCCTAACGATTTAAAGAGCGGGTAAACCAAAAGAAGGGAGCTGATATCAGTGTCCTTAAACATTTCTTAATATATCTGAAGGCACTTCATAAGATTCATGTGAGGTTGCAAATAAAAAACAGCTTAATGACTGCATCATCCTCCCCATGTTGGCTGCGGACCTGGGCACTCTGGTCTAGTATTAGATATGGAGATTGGTGTCTCTGCATGCAGCAGGGCAATTGGAGCTTGATGATCCTTGAAGTCCTTTCCAACCCAAGGCATTCTATGATTCTAAGATAAAAAGAAGGAGAAAAAGAAAGCCAGGCTTTTTGAAAAAAGGGGTAGGATGGTCTACGAAAGATGTTTTAAGTAATAAAAATAATTCCATTCATAATAAAATTGGTTTTCTAAAACTATCCAAATCTGTTTTGTTCAGCCTTACGTATAGATGCATATAACAGGAAAAAGGGAAGGTGTGACACAAAGACCTTGCACCTCTCAATGCATGTTTGAGGTTTTGCTTTTCAAGTTCAGTTTCCTCTGAGGATATCACATGTCTTGTCTTCAACATTTGTCAGCTGTGAACAATCACAGGGGTTTCTTCAGGCTCGAGAAAAAGAGTTAAAATATGTTCTGGGATATATTCCAAATAGAAACGAAGGACTGGAATGGAGGAAGAATTACAGTATTGACACAATATCTGCTAAATAATTACATACATGGGCAAGTGCATTTGGGCATATGCTACAAAACAACATCCATGGATTTTTATGTAGAGAACGAAATGACTCAAGAAAGATTATACTTTTGTTTTCCTTCTAGACAGGAAATGTATTGGAGATTAAAGTGTATTACAATTTTAGTTTTTTTTCTTTTTTTATCTTCCCCCCGAATGCAAACACATTGCATTAACATTTTTGAATAAAAGGGAAGAGGTTTTTTTGTTGTTGGTGGTGGTGGTTTTGGCTTATTTTTTATGCTGCTGGAATTTCCTAAACGAGTAAAAGAATAAAAATTAAAATATTTTAGTAAAAATTTACAATATTTTCTTGTTAACTGAAAGTGGGGTATTATTTTCCCAAGAGATAACTTGAGAAATTCGAATTTTCTCACCACTTCAGTATTTATTTTTCAACAAAATTCAGACAGTGAAAAAAATACCACTTGATATTTTGAAGAAAATATTTTAAATCCCGATGAAAATACTTTTATTTTCTAGAAGCTTTTCAAATTTTATATCTCCTGAATCTAATTCTTTGCATTCTGACCTTTGCATTCAATAATAACATGCAAGAATACTGATGAAAAAAAATGTATATATAACCGATTCGTACTCTGTTGACCAGATCTTCATTGACTGTTACAGGAGGTGAGATACCCAGCCCATAGGACTATGTAATTTCTGGTCTGAATTTCACTTCTGTTGCAAGCATTTGAAAACACAGTTTGAGCATTGGCTGCTTTCTTCAAAGTGTAAAGCAGAAGTTTTTCTACTGTTAGTATACAAGTAGGGTAAGTGGGAACAAAAACAAAACCCGTGCACTAGAAGTACTCATATTCAGGGCTTTAATTTTGCAAAGATTTTGTGACTTTGTGGAACAGGAGTCTTCTTTGAATCAACCTTAGTCAACCCACAGGAAAGAATGAAATTGTGATCTCAATGCCAGTGTGTATTAGACAAGGAGCAATGAGTGAATGCAAAATGGAGGAATTCAAAGAAACAAAGACTACACTAATCAAGATGGTGAAAAAGGAACTTCAGAAAGAAAGATTTCTAGGCATTGCCACTGTTTTATAGGAATTTTGTAGACTAAGGAGAACTGAAGACGGAAAAGATAAAGAGAAATATAATGAGTTTATAAAAATTTTAATGGAGTTTTTTTATTTTTTTTTCCTCTGACAGAAAACATGGTTTCTAACCCTTTTAATAATGAGTCATAGCAAGTCATTAACTTTGGGGAAGACTTAAGATGCTCTGGAAAAATTCTGTCTAAATAATGGAGCATAGTCAAGAATAACCTAAGAATTCATCTCTCATTTCTCTCAAGTCAACATTAAAAGGGACTTTTTTAGACCACCTACTATGATGCCTATGATGACAGTGTCAGAGCTCAAGGGTGTCTTAAGTAATACAAATCTTCTACTGTCCCATGCTACAAGGCCTCGTATGACAATATATTTGGTGAAGGGTTATAAAAGTTTTGTGTAGTTTCAGTCCCAGAACTGGTGTCTGCCCATGTAAGACACCGCAGTAGGTGGTCTAGAATATGGTCCTCAGCTTTTATGGGGATCCTGTTTAGTTCACTAGAGCAAAAAAAACAATTCCTAGAGGTATTTACAAGAGTGTTTTGCATCCTAATTTGAGAGGGAACTAATGATTTCTCATTCAAGCTTAGTTTTCCTTAATTGGATGAGGTTAGAATAGGCTAGAAATTCACTGTATCCCAAAGAACAATACAATACTCTGCTAAAAGGATCGATGGAATTCTCGTATTTATTTTGTCAACTAAAATTGAAGGAAAAGATATTTCATATTTTATTTTTTATTTTTTTTCTAATTGTTAACACTCCTACAATGCTTGCCAGATGTGGCCTTAAAGTAAAGGAGTGGAAAATTTTCTTTAAAAAATTTTCTTTAAAAAGTCTGCAGTCACACAACCTTCCATAGGGCTGGCTGCTCTGTTCCCATTCATGTTTAGATTGGATCTTCTTTCTCAGGCCTGTGTTTTTTCATCAGGTGTTTCCCAGTGTCCTCATCACTGATGGGATAATCACTAAACATGAAGAAGCTGAACCTGATCTCTTGCCCAAGGAGAAACTGGAGAATCAATTTGGGGAAGTCAGTACTGAGAGTTATTACGTTATCTTTCCAGTGCTGATCTTGTAGCTTAGATGAAGCCAATTAACTGATCACTTTCAAACGTAGATTCCTCGTGGAAAGAAATTGCCTTGTTATTTTGACAGTTGGAGAAACAGCTTGTTTTCTAGATTACAAGATGATAAAGCTGTTGACTCCCAGGTGTGCACTTTCAGTCTCTCTCTCTGTTAATCTCTCTTTAAAAAACAAACAAACAAAAAACCCACCAAATCTGATATAAATAAAAAGGGAAGGTAAATGCAATGACTTCCACTGAGCTTTCATTTGAAAGGCAACAGGCCACACCAGAGAGAGATCTGGCTCCTTGCAACCATGGAGCACTGGACTTTGAATGACCCATGCAAACTGAAACAGGTCTGATGCTCAGCTGGAGTAAATCAGCTTAACTTCAGCAAGACTGCCTTAAATTACACCAGCTAAAGGACTGCCCTAGGCTTTCATTAATGGTCCCTGTGCTAACAAATTTGACCAGACAGAAAAACCACAGACACATCTGTTTCCTGCCTTCCATTTCTCTGCTACCACACCCACTTTTATCTGCAGAGCACTCCTTGGTGTGACTCAATCTAAATACAGAGGACATGCTCTCTCCCTGCCTTTAAATTAGGACTTAAGAGGTAGGCTGTTTTGAGGGGTCCCTGGTGGACTTTTGGGTGGGGAATGGGAGTTTTTGTATATAGATATATGGTGAGTTTTTTGTTTTGTTTTTCCATCTGAAGGATGATATTACAGGAATAATTGAAGAAAGTTGTTCATTAGTTCTATATATTCCATGTTTCTAAATAATATAAATACTCTGTACTAGTTACAGAGAAGAACTATATTTTGATGTGAAGGGCACAAGTTATTGGGAAGGAGTTCATTTTGATGTGGCTTAAGTGCAATAAAAATATAAGTAATACCAGCTACATTAGCTACAGAAGAAGCTAGAGTAGTGCACTGTGGGTTTTGTGTGCATTTCTATGGCACTTTTGCATGGTCACAGAACAAACAAAAGAAACATCCATCAGACCATTTGGTATGTCAAACCCATTGGAAAACCTACATCTCTCTTGATTAGACTTTTGAATCTGACCTTTAGAGTTTTCACTTGGCTGGATACATCCAGCAGTATTTGGCAGCCTCCAGAGCACGCACTGCTCCTGCATCAGTCCCCATACAATTATCATTCAGGAACAACCAGAGAAATGAAGGGAAGAATAAATTAGACCACACCCATGATTTTGAGGTCTGATCGTGTGATGCTTGCCAAGGCAGTGAAATGGTGTTGGGAGGGCCAATATTTTACTAAGTGCCAAGAAAAAAAATCACAGCAATAGACCCATATAAATAGATCACTTATACATCAGAACTTCTTAGCTGATGGAAATTTGGAGATTTATTCCTCCGCTGAATGATAGGCCTCACACAGTGGATGATGCTAAAACTGTAATTGGTTGTATGATGGATTACCTATCCATTTTAAGTACTTCTCATGGCATGAACAAGTTGTCCCTGAGAACTGAAACTGAACCGGTTTACAGTAAGCTCTAAACTGTAGAAAGAGCTTCAGTCAGGCATCAGAAACATTCCCTGTCCTGATGTATACCTGCATCCAACTTTACTTTTAACCAGCAGCAGCCATATTCGCATTTGTTCTCATTTCACATCATCTCATACAAGTCCTGACCTAGATTTGCCCTTTTCTAAACTTTCATCCAGAAAATGAGAGCTCTTTCTCTGTTCTCAGTACTTCTGGCATCACCATCCCTTTCCTTTCCTACAAACTTCATATTACATCACCTCTAGTCTTCTATAGTCTTAGAAAACAGCCCCCATTTGTACTCATTAATATTTTTTATAGCCTCCTTGAATTATTGAGGATAAAGTTAATAACTTTCTGTACTATATGAAGATGGGGGATAGACTTGGGGCTAAGGAAGAAACATGGTTATAGCTCTGACAAGGAGTTGGTTTCTAATCTGGACCATCTGCATGTGTTCGCAACATGCACAGATCTGCCATGTATCCTAAAACCAACTTTGTGCCTTTGCCTGTGTATTACTCTTGCCTTATCTGCAGTGATACATAGACAGTGCAGGTCATTCATCCTTGATGCTGGTGATGAATGTGAAAGTACCAAAGTAGGTATATTGAAAAGTCTTTGACAAAATAGTGATTTCTGAATTAACTGATTGTGAAATCCTTTGCAATCCATCTAAGTGTAAAGCAGAAGCTGTAAAGGAGTTCTAGGCTGGAATGCATAGTGCCAACTGGGATCACTGATCATAGGCACAAAGGAGCTCAAGACACATGTAGCTGCTGTTCCAGCCATAGATCTGCTTGCCAGGCAGTGACAGGCAGGGTGTCACGTAGGATACAACTTGTAGCTGATTGATGTATAGCCATTCCACTATAGAAGTGGGCTGTGCACTGTATATTGGGTATGTCTTCCATGACAAATCACAGACTCCTAAATCTAGGAGGTCTAATCCATACCTACAACATTTTCTCTTTTTACAGATCATTATTACATGTACACCCATTCTACACATTTATACTTAAACTCTCAAACTGTGATAGATCACTGTGGTCTGTTGCCTTAAACACATTTACTTCTCAAAGGCATCAAAATTAATATAAAGAGAGGACTGGGATCTAGCTTCACAGAAACACGTAACACAGACCTTGTATTAATTTTCTTCATAGCATCAAACAAACCATCTAATTTTTACATTTTCCTTCTGAATATAATAGCCATATTACCATTTGTCCTATGTGTATCATAAGAATGAGGCTAAAATTAGCTGGAGGGTTGCTGAAGATGTCTAATCATTGTAATTACACTCCCAGTGCCAGAGAAACCTTATCTAGGTTTGGATGACACTCATCATGGGAGTTTCTCTGGCCATTGCCTCTTGTTTTCCTTTCTGTTATCTCAGAAGTGCAAAGGTCTTCTATTTTGGCCAAAAGAGCATTTGTGAACTACATACTGATGTTCAAGGAAGGAAACAGTATGTGTAATTTTCATATATGATTCCAGTCCTGGGAGAGACCTCATTGACTGTGGCTGTGTACCAGCCCAGTCATTAAAGCCATTAAATGGCATTGCCACAGCCTTCCTTCCTGATTAGGACTTCTTACTCACTGGTGGTGTTCTGATCTCTTGTCTTCAGATAAGACAACTGAAGCTGCAAAGATGAGGCTTAGGCTGGGAATACTTGGGCAAGTCAGGCTCCGTAGTTTGTCTATGGACAAATGGGAGACTTGAAGAAGAGTATTTCATGGGCATGAGAAAAGAAACAAAAAATGTGGAAAGTCCTGCTTGAATATATTAATATATTAAGCTACTTAATTTTTCATGTGCACTGACATTTTAACTACTTCAGTGTGTTAATGCTATCTAATTATTGATTACTGATCCAGCGTTAGGATTTCATTTCATTTTCTTTACATAGTTCTGTGAATTACACTGGAGAAATATCAAACTAATCATTTTGCCTTTAGGTACAACCAGGTTGTCCCTCTTTATAACAACCACTGCTCCCCACCAGCATTTATTTCATCTAAATTCAGTGAAATAATAACTTTCATCTCAACTTTTTCCAATGCTTTTCTCAAATTCCTCCACCACCTGGAAACTGATGTGTCTTTTGCTGGAGTTCTGGGTTGAGGTGCAAATGGAAACCATCTTAATGACTTCAGTGGTTCTTCAGCAAGACACTCAGCAAAATTTAACTCAGAAAGATAGGCAGGAGTTCTGGCCAGTTTATTCTCCTTCTCAGTTGTCTCTGTGGATGTTGTTTCTAATGCATCAAATTTGGGAAATGTTGGGCTGAAAAAAGGGAAAATCAAGGTCCTGTATTCCTTTCTTCAAATGCAGTTTTTGTAAGTTTCTCTGATTTAAGTGATATATGAAGTCTTTTATTTTGCCTCTCAACCCCATGACACTCAGAGGACAACTTTACTCAAATATAAGCAACTCCCAAAAAGCTATGATTATGAGTCCAATACAGACAAGCAGTTGAGTGAGATAGTGCCTGACCCATACTTGTGTTTGCACAGTAATCTCCTCTATAATAATCCCTTGAGACACATAGGTGCCCAACTCAGATGGCTTCTTGTCAGGGTAAAGTATTCCAAAGTATTTTTGTGGTGTCAGTCACCATTGCTTTCCTCTCTCCTGCCCTCGGGACATCCCCAGAACTCTTCCTGCAGTGCATTTTGTGTGCCCATGCAGTGAACCCAAACAGGGAACAGATCCAGTGGAAAAAAAAAAAAAAAAAAAAAAAGAAAGAAATTGTAATTTTTTATTTTTTTTTTTTTCCTGTGTTCTTTTTCAGCTGGATCAGCTCCTTGGTCAGGTTCAGTGAGTGGTCACACAAACATTTGTCCAGACTAAATGTGTGTGTCAAAGGAGAGGGAATGAGAGGTATGGATGCGGGGTGCAGAAAGGCAGGGATTTGGTTTAGCAGACAAGAGTATTAACACAGCACGTAACCACACTCTTACTTACTTACCTGTCTGGTAAGAAAATGACTGAGGAATTAGGTTTCAAAGCCATTGTGAAATTTTGGATTCAGAAGGACAGAGGCTACAATGAATGCACGCATATAGGCACAGCGGCACAAACGCACAGTATGATCCTTTGTTTCCACTGAAATAATACAGTGCAGAAATGATGAATATTTCCTTATCTTGGCTCCTTTCCTGCAACTAGGGAAAAATTGGCTGGTACAGAAGGGAACACCCAGGAAAACATTTAGTGTATAGCCTGGTTATTCATTCATAGCTGTGATACGTATTTGTTGAGATCAGAAAGTCTCCCTCCAAAGGTAGAAAATAAAATAATAATGTCGAAATCAAAGTAATAACAAAAATATATTAAAAAAAGTATTTTCTCCACCCTTTGGTGATGAGTCCAAACTAACAGAAGCCAACAGGCTGCATCTGCCACCTGCAAAGCAAGGACTTGAACAGCAAGTCCTTTCTCTTTCCATATATATGTTGTGAACCAGTGCTAGGATGAGAGGACAGCAACTTTAAATTGAGTGGGAAGAAAGGAAAAAGAATATCAGCCTAAGAAAAGCCACTGGGGTTAGATAAATTACAGAGAAAAGGGAGAGGCAATTTCTGTCCATTTTAACGCCCACATGCAATAGGGAACAACTGAAAATCAGACCTGGAGATAATTTGTGGTTGCTTTTGTGGTTTTCCTAATCTGTATCCAGGTCCAGGGAAATATATATATAAACAAAAAATTAATCAGTGACAACAAAATTCCCCCCAGAAAATGCTATGAAAGAAACAGAAAGTAATGACTTGGAAATTAAAATCATTAAAATCATTTGAGGTAGATAGGGCAAATGTTGGCAAGTTCTCTGTTGGCATTTCATGGAGGCAGGAGATCCCATTACAAGGATGTTCCCATGGCTACAAATACTACCTCAGTCAGCACCAGCTCTGCTTATCATTACACATGTGCCAAAGATTCACTTGGCAAGGGAGACTGGCAAGTTCACTGCAGAGTTACCCATGGGTCTGAGCTTCTTGGTCTATTATATGCATTCTTTACAATAAAGATCACTTTGAGGGGCCACCTCTAAGAGCTGTAGAACTTCCCATAAAAGCAGACTCCAAGCAATGTGATGCTTTAGTCCAAATTCTTGTTCATATGTTTTGGATTGATGCAGCCTCAGCACATCAAAGAGGCCAGCTACTGAGTCCACTACCAAATGCCTAAGTCGGGCTCTACCTAAGTACAGTGTGAACATTTTGCACTCAGTCCCTCTAACTCTTCTATCTTCTCTGATTGTTAGATCAGGAATACAGCTACTGCAAAGGAATGAAGAATGTCAGGAAGTTTTAGATGTAAGTTCAGATCCAACAGGCAGTTGGATTGCAGTCATTGCACTTTTATTGTCTACACTGACAATGAGGGATTATCTCCATTCCTAAATTCAAGTGTTGCATGAGTTGAGGAACAGTAGTTTTAGGCCTCCTAGCATGCAGAAGGTAACCAGAGGGGCTGGATCTCTTCGAAGTCTGTATCATGAAGTCTGTGTCATGAAGCTGAACTCTTCTAAGCCCTTCTTGAAATGTGAATCTTCCAGTCCTACTGTCTGCTGTCAGATTAGGACTTGCAGACCATAAACATGCATCCATGGGAATCACAGCCAGAGGTGGGTTTTGTAGGACAAGGAAGAGTTTTAAACAATGTGTTTCAAACCAAAAAGCAGAAATGAGTGGGAGAGACACACATTAGGACAGCCTCACAACAGATCGTATTGTTGGTCGAAGTCTTTTCCAGGCAACTGGACAAGCAATGGTGCTTCAATAAAGGTTTCCTACTTCCACGATAATGTAATAAACACTCTCAACCTGATTGTGAAGGATGTCAAATAATTTATGAATTGTGCAGATACAGGATGCTGTGTTTGCTCCATGAACAAAAAAGGAAATGTGGGACTTTAGGTGAAAATCTGGATGATGCAAGCTTCAAGAATGAGATCAGAGCATAGCTGGAATGAATTGGGATCCTCCAGCTGAATGAGGCCAGCTCTCTTTTGAGACCTGGAAATGAGGAAGGGAAAGAAGTGGGTCTTTTAGGTTATACCCCTCCAAAAGAGGGCACTAGGAGCTCATTACAACTGATCTGAAGAAAAGTTCAAGGAAGCCAAGCTCTTTTCAAATGTTTAAATCTCTCTGGAGACCCAAATAAATATATCAAAGAAATCCAGAGCAGATCATTTACTTAAAATGATGTGTTTGCCATTTAATTCCCATTCACTTTCAGCACTGAGTTAGCCAAAAGTTGTCACAGTCCTGGCTCAATGCAGGAGCAAGACCTAGCAGAAGGCAGCAATGTGTTTCCCTCCCTGTGCTGCTCCTGCCACTCTTATGAAGCCTTGGCATGGGAAGATAGACCTATTTCATTTCAGGAAAAGAACAGAGAGGTTATAAATCCCGACATGGTATATTTATTGAAAAATGAGGGTAATAACATTAATCCAGATAATGAGCTGTATGTTTCCCTGCCTCAGAAAACCACTTAGCCAGTGGAAATAAATCCACCTGAAACTTAACAGTGAAGTAACTCCTTTTCTTTCTTCTCTTCTTTTTGTTTTTCTTCCTCCTTCTTCTCATCACAAATCTCTCTTCCTTATATACTGCTGGATTCGAAAATACAGGCAAAAGATCTGGGGCTCTGAAGATGCTAGGCCATGGCAATTCCTCTTCTTTCTGCAACAGTAATCTCCTCTTCAATGTAGGGCTGTATGTCTAAAGAACTTACATAGGTTCCATTACCAGTCAGTGGACATCTGAACAGCTTGGATATGGGACATTTTATCTCAAATCTAAGTCAGATATGTAAGTAAGGGCAGGTATGTTGCATTATGAATAAAGTTTTCTTTCTAGTACCAGTAACGTAGCTTCAAGACCAGTTCAGCTATTCTCTCCACCTTTAATATTAAAATTAAGATTAGATTAGTTATATTTCTGTTTTCTGAGGGGGTCATAGAGTCATAGAATTGTTTGGATTGGAATGGACCTTAAAGACCATGTAGTTCCGACACCCCTGCCATAGACTGCTTGCCAAACACTGTATCAGAGTTACAGGATCATAGGATGGGAGTGAGCTGCCTTGATGGGGTAAGCAGTTTTTCTACTATAAACCATGAACTGTATAATGCTTCATACATAAATATGGAAAAGTGTTAAGCGAGATCTCTAAAGAATTTATTGTAAGGGATGACAATGTCCTACTTAAAAATTCAACAGAAGCATTTTTAATCTTCTCATGACATGTTACCCGTCTCTTTTACCCTTCTCTGTCTGTCAAACTAATCTTCACGTTCTGTAGAATTTCCAAGCTTTACTTTTTGCTCCCTCAGAGCAGACATTTTGGGAAGCGGAAGTGTTACAGCAAATTATAACTGTTACATAAAAGAGTTTATTTTTCTCCTAATATGGAACATTTTTCTGCAACTGAACACTTATGTTCTCTGAAAACATCCTATTGCAGGTACCTTAAGGAGAAACCAGTGTTGCCAAATGGATGCCTTGAGAGAGGATCCTAAATGTTTATCCACTGAAAATATCCCATTCTGTTTTCCACTCATGCTGAGCAAAGGCAAAGCATTCATCATTTTGGATAATCAGCTTAGACAAATTTGGCAACTTTATGACCATGAATTGCCAAGACGAGTGCATCATTTGGTCTTCCCCATAGCGCAAGGAGTGGTTTTTCATAGGATTGTTTATAACTAAGAAAATTCTTTCTATGTTCTTAAAATTTGGGGCAGGATTTCATTGACTGTGTCTGTTCCAAGTCTGTCATTAGTTGTTTAAATTCTACCAACCTTTTAGGAACCTGAATTACAATTAAGCATCCATAAGGTATGAGAGTTCTGTGTGTTCTGACACACGTTTTTCCATGTTCATCTTCCATCTGTAGGTACTTATTAGTGATTTCATAATGAACTGTTCATGTTCGGATATTGAATATCTTCAGTGTAGAGTTTTCTCTATCAACAGTTTTTCCAAACTGTGAATCTTTCTCCTCGGAATCTACATTTTACCTGTATAAATTTATTTATTTTTTAAACTTCCATGGCTCAAAATGATGTCACTGTGACCTTGCCATTATTTTAGTTGACCAAATTAGAGCCTGAAGTGCCTGTGAGATTTTGAACTTCTGTTTGCTGCTCATGATGATCATTTCTCCTCTGCTTTTAATATGACTCAATTCACTCTTCAAAACCGTTCTGACTTTAAAGAATTCCTGACACAGTGCAGATTGCGCACATATGAAGATTTTTGGTTTCAAGCATTTCATTTGTCACAGTCTTTTACCAGGTTATTCTCTGACTACTCTTATTTATTTAATTTGGTTATAAATTAATTAATTTATCTATGAATTAATAGGGACATACTTCCAGAGAAGAGGTTGGATGATCTCTCAAGGCATGACCAGATGGAACCCCAAGTGCCATGGTGAAAACTTGTTCCCATGTCTGCTGATCTCATCTGAAGTGCCTGAAGCACCAGGTTATAAAATCATAGAGTCACAGAACCACCAAGTTGGCAAAGACCTCAAAAGTCATCCAGCCATTCACCTACCACCAATATTTCCCCACTAAACTATGTCCCTTAGTTCTGCATCTGAACAGCTCTCAAACGCCTATAGGGATGGTGACTCCACCACCTCCCTGGGCAGCCTGTGTCACTGCATCACCACTCTTTATGAGAATAAATTGATCCTAATATCTAACCTGAACCTCCCCTGGTGAAAGAGGGAAATCATTTCCCCAAAATTTCTATTTCCTGAATGTTGCAAACTTACAAAACTCAACACTGTTGTATACTTAAATATCCTGTATGTTCAGGACTTCTTTTCCTTTGACATACTGTAAATCTTATGGTCTTATTTTATCTTGTGGCTGCTGAATTCCATGGGATAAGTGTACTTCATATGAAAATAAATATATTAGCATTTATAATATTATAGTTCACTATTTTGTGAGCTTTACGAAAATAGTCGTGCCCTCCAGAGGTAAATGCACATTTCTTCAGTACTGTTTGTGTTTAATGTATTTATATCCTTTGGAAGGTGATCTGAAGTTTATGAACATCTCTGTCCACTACTTATACATATGAAAATAGTCAAATAAATGAAAACAGATGAACTTTTTGTACACAATAAATCCCATAGATAAATATATTCTTCTCATATTCAAAATTTATTCTTGCTTGTGACTTTTGGAAAAAAAATAATCATATTATTAAATGAATGATTTGGACTACAAAGTTTTTCTGTGGTAACTTGCTTTTGGACTGTTCTCTTTAAGTGTTTGGCAATACAAAAACACATTTGACCATACTAGTTTCTTTTCTCCTCTTGAGGGAATGACAAACATTTCAGCAGCATTTACAGGTTTTTATTCCTTTGTTTTGCTAATTGTTTAAAGCTAGACATTATTAACATCTTTCTATGTCTGCTTATGGACCATGAATGGTCCCTGTAGTACCTCCGACCCACATCTCAAATATACCCTGTGTGTTACTAGCATAATATGCACTCTGTAATAATAACCAAACTATTTTCCTTTAGTTTATTACTTTAATTCACTTACTACTCTTATTTTTGGGACTGTTCTGTCAACACATAGAGAGCAAAGCCTCTATTAGAGGAACCAGGGAGGGGCTTATTCTCTTATTTTATTATTACTGTTATTATTTTTGACCACAGCCGTCAGAGGGAAATCATTAGAGGAAATCAATTCAGGATGTGAACAAAGCAAATGTTTTTAATAACAGACTTTTTATGACTCATTGTTCTCACCAGTTGCTCTGGCTGCACAGGCTGTTTGTCAAAGGAAAGCTCACCTTCAAATACAAAAAATTAAAAAGCCCACAAATGTCTTCATGGCATCATCCTGAAAAATACATTTGGCACTCTCCTAGAGATGATATTGGTTCCAAGTGTTCTCAGAGAGAGAAAGGAGTTTCTCTCTAGCTTCAGTAGATACCTGAGCCTGTGAGAAATGCTCCCTATTCATAGACCCACTTCTCATGAGTCTTATGTTTGGCTTTTTTGCAACACTTCTGTTATGAAGACAAGCAGTGAGGCACATCTCATGGAGCTCATCTTGACCACTTGCTTGCAGTGGCTTTTTCTTATCCCTTGGCTGCAGTGAAGCAAACTCTGATTGAGAAAAGGCTTAAGTTCTACACATTGATTGAGGAATAAAGCAATATATTAACTAATTAACTGAATAAATAAAAACAATATCATTTTAGCGATGCTTGTCTCTAATAAAAAGGGCAAAATAGAATAATGTGCCTTGAAGCCAAACAAACATGATGATTACATATTCTAGGGTTAATTTATTACTAGGGTCTGTCAAAACAACAGGAAAAAAGTAAGAGAAATGCCTACTAGTGTCTGCTAGCTTGATATCTTTCATCCCATCCAGCAAAGTTTATTTGGCCAAATCCCTTACAATGACTGATGAGGCCTTTGTGCTACAGCAGATGTGCTAGGAGATGCTGGTTAAGAAACCCAATCTCTAGGCTCATCTGGCTGTGTATTTCCCAGATCTAGAAGCTGAAGTTTCCTCAGTAGTTCAGCCTGGCAGACCCCTTATTATAGGTATGTCCAGTTTGTATGTCTTGGTGTAACAGATGTATTGTATTGAAAAGAAACAAGTATCTATTCAGTATAAAAGATGATGTGAATTGAGCTCTCCAGGGTGAATTCTGAATGTGAAATCAGCAAGGGATTGTTTTCTACTTCAGATGCATTTTTTTTCAACCTACAGTGTTGAAACACCTGAGTAGATTATACGAATAAATGAAATCACAGATGGTTAAGAGGATGCATAATTTTAATTGTCCCCTTATGTCCAAGACCTCATATTCCTTGAGAATGAAATCTCATTTTGGTATTTTGGTTAAATTCTGACGTACATATTACTGTAACTTTTGAATCACATTTGTTATGTGGAATTCTAATGGTCTTTCTATGTGCATATCCTCACAGGACTTGTGCTAGGATTTATTTCACCACACGCTGCCTAACTTCTCCCTGGAGGTAGCTATTGCATGAAGTCCTGTAAGAAAGACTGAATAGAACTACTTAGTTTCTAAACATTTTTTTTTCGGAGCTGGTGGATGTATTGGAGGGAAAACCAAATAAAACTAAACCAAGACAAGACAAAACAAAACATTAAAAAGTTAATTAGAATTTGGCTGGGAAAAGTGAATAAAGGAGATGCGATCACTGTGATTGCTTTCCCATAGGCACAAACATAGACTTCCTCTCTAAGCAGAAAGAAGGCTTATGAAGGAGAAAGAAAATGGAGAAACCAGATTCAGTGATGGTGGAGTTTAAAACTCTTTGTGCAAAGCTCTCTGGCAACATCAGCAAAACAGCATCAGTACCTGCAAAAGTGCATTATTTTAATCCCAATAAAGACATCTAATATGGACAGGAGGAGTTCATGTCCATGGGTGCTTAACCTACCCTGCATTCTAGAGGTAGATCTTAGATAAATTAATCATTATGGGTGTATGACATCTACATATACAGATATTATACCTCAGTTGTTGAACGGGAGAAAGGAAAAATCTAGATGCAGCAATAAAATATTTATAGCTGAGCAGAAATTACATTTTTCCATGTACCTTTTAATTATTTTATCCATAAAAAGCAACAAAGTAAAAGAATGCCTATTTACTTTTATATTAAAAACAAGTATATGTAGTATTTTGTTCAGTAATAACAAAGTTTAGTCAGAAAAACTCATTTCTGTTTGACAAAAAAAAAAAAATAAATGGAAATAAATAGAACAGATCTGAAACCTACTCAACAGTTGTTGTGAACAAATGTAACAGAGTGGGAGGGTGGGAGAAGAAGGTACAAAATGTCTTTTCACCAAGAGGATGTGGAATAACTAGCTCCATGAACCTGCAGTGCTTGATTCATTTGCAATGACTTGATTCTGTATTTCTCACATCCTGCCTGAATACATTAACCATTGTCTATTTTTTCTCACACTTTTTCTTCCTGTGCTGCCAATCAGATATTCCATCCTTGACTGAATAAATTACAATAAAGCTGAAACCAGTGTGTTTGTTAAGAAAGAAAAAAAAAAGATTGTAAGTAACTATTGCTAGTTAATTAAACTGGTATTTTATTGCATTTTAGTTTTGCTGAATACATGTAAATACAGACTCTGAGCCTCAGTTCACAGGTGAAGTATGTAAAAACAGTCCTACTAAGCAAAATGTGATTTTTTGTTCCACTGAACATTGAAAATATATGTGGATAGCAAATGCTTATTTTGAAACTCCTAAGTTTTGTTTAGAGCTCTTTCTTCTGTCATGAAAGATATTTTAGAAATAAGTATTTTGATAAGAGTGCTGCATAGTTTAAGTTTTTGGATGGCATATCTGAGTTGGATGCTAGCCTCCAGTGATGTAAGGGAATAAGTAAGAGACAACATCTGAAAGGAAAGGAGGAAGGAGTGAAATAACTGAGGGAAATTAATTTGGCAGGAAAGGAGGAAAAAAAAAAAATACCAACACTTTTGATCCATAGAAAGACTTGATGGTCAAGAATGGACATTGAACAGATCCAAAGATATAAAAATGACTTTGGAGTAATAGAGAAATTATTGCAAGACTGGGGGAAAATTGTTCTAAGAAGATAATCTAGGAAAGAGCAATTTATCATTGTGAAAGAAAAAATAATAATAACTCCAGGTCAAGTGAAAATAGAGTATCCAGAAGAAAGAGACGTGAAAAAAATGAAAATAAATAAATATCAAAAAAGTCTTCAGAAAAAAAAAAAAAAAATATGAAGAAAGAGATCAATCTTGCCACTTTTTAAAGATCCTTTCCCTACTGCATCTGAATGATTTCCTTTCAGGACCTCATTTTTAGAAAGGAATTTATTTTCTTTCTTAGCTCTTTGTGGCTGAGAAGCTGAAAGCAGGGAGGGGAGACCTTAACCATCTGAGTCATACACAAATGTGAGAGCTAAGGCTGAAAGGAATTTCATCTCTGATCCTTTGGGGCGTGGGGGAAGTCTCCTCATTGTTTAGCTGGAATAACATTTGCTAAAGGAAAATAGAATGCATCAACTCCTGTTTGTTAAATGCTGTAATAAGGTCCCCTCCTTGGGTAATAGCGTCACCTGTGACATCCAGAATTGTGAAGTGCTTCTCAGTTTATTGATGAGATTCAGTCCAGGGAAAGGTCTGTGTACTTGTGTGACTTCAATTACTAGCTTCGAACCTTCGTTCATGAGGTGTAAAGGTCTTGTGCATGGAAACACTACACATTATGGCTTAATTCCTGCTGCTGTGGGAGGAGAAAGCTATTAACCTTCAGCAATAGAATGATCTCTTTTAGGACACCAAAAAGAGGCTTGAAATGCACTTTGCCAGCTTACAGATATAATTCAAATAATTACAATTAGTGCATATGCATAGATTGATACATGCATGTAAAATAGAGAGACAGAGGGGTTTCCTTTTTTTTTCTTTTTTTTTTTAGGAATGGAAACTAAACCCAAGTTCTGGATATCCTAATTTGGGACACACTTTCAATGAAATTATTTTCCCAATTGGTCAGTCAATTAGAAACATGGCATTTCTGTATATCTTTTTTAAAGACTGGGCAATGAAGCTACATCTACAAATACTACCAGAAAACTTTCACAGTCAATGGAACTCAAACACTCACAGTTACAAATTGTTAATCATGTCCTTACTATGTTCTTGGCCCAGATCAACTATCAATCTCCAAAACTACTTCCTGGATTTCATTTGGAAATTAGCACGAGGCAGAAAAAGTCTGGACTACGACTGTGGATGTGGCCATCTCAAAGATAGAAGGAAAGCAGCCTTAGAGGATGCATACTACCCTCAGTTATTTTTTTCAATGACAGAAAATATTTCTTATTATAGATTTATCTTAATTTATATAGCCCCTGAACATGAAAAATGATTGTTTCTTTGGCAGGACAAACCGACCTAATTAATGAGATATCAGGAGATCAAGAAAGGAAAGAAGGAAGAAAGGAAGATAATGGGAAGAAGGGAGGACGGGAGGGAGGGAGGAAAATAAGCTAGCCTCAGGTTATTTGTTCTTGAAGAATTTGTTTCTTCTTGAGGAATGAAATTTAGAACTCAACAGAATCTCTCAATCCATTTATTACATTTTTGGTCAGAAAATAAAAGTTCAAATAACCAAATTCCTCACCTACAGTGAGTACAGAATGTTTACGTGTGATTCTACTCTAATTCCTACTGTAAGAGTAATTTATTTGAGTTAATTTGTTATCTCAAAGTGTAGAGAGTTTTTTATCTCCTTCAGAAGAAAAGTCCTGGAAGTTATGGACATGAAAACATGCATACCTCTACAAGCATCATGTGAGTTGTGTAGCAAATTGTTTTGCAATAAGAAAGTGACAGCAATATGCTTATTATTAAACCTCCTTCACTATGCATGTTCCCTATTTTCTCTCACTGGGACCAAAAGCATCTTACTGTGCCAGGCTGGAAAGGGAGAAATTTTGAAAGGATTTGGAAAACACTTAGTCTTGAGGATAATCACAGAAATACAATACTGAAAGTGGTGGAGGGAACTTCTGGAGATCATCTAGCCCAACCCTCTGCTAAAGCAAGTTCCCTCCAGCAGGTTGCACATGTAGCTGTCCAGACAGGTCATGAATATCTGCAGAGAAAGAGACTCTACCACTTCTCTGGGTAGCCTGTTTCAGTGCTCAGTCATTCTGACAGTGGAATGGGAAGGGAAGGGAAGCAACAGGAAAAATAGAAAAAACACTGAGAAGACATGGAAGACTGGCTGTTGCTGTGTCTACTCATCCCACTAGAAACATCATCTATCGTACTTTCTCCCCAACCTTCACAAGGCTGAGTGTAGCTGCTTGATGGGGCTCAAGCAGAGAGATCCCTGGGAGTGATTCACAGCCCCATCTGTGAAGGTGCTCACTGCCCTTTTAAGAGCAGAGAGGAAAAGTAAACAAAAACAAGACCTGCTCAGTTTGAAGCTGAGCTGGAAAATGTTACCACCTGCTGAACTGACATCACCCTGACATCACAGGTTACTAGTGCCAATTTACACACAAGGCTTCCCCCCTCCCCCCCCCCCCCCGCCCCCTTTTCTTTTTCTCTTTCTTTTCTTTTCTTTTCTTTTCTTTTCTTTTCTTTTCTTTTCTTTTCTTTTCTTTTCTTTTCTTTTCTTTTCTTTTCTTTTCTTTTCTTTTCTTTTCTTTTCTTTTCTTTTCTTTTCTTTTCTTTTCTTTTCTTTTCTTTTCTTTCTCTCTTTCTCCCTCCCTCCCTCCCTTCCTCCCTTCCTCCCTTCCTTCCTTCCATCTCTATTCTTCAGTAGCATCACCAATCCTCTCACTAGTACCCATTTTTTACTTGTGGTGTCAATGCTGTTATGGTGTCAGCACCCCATATACTGTTTGGATGTGGGAACTGACCTTCAAGTAGTAAACAGCAGTGAGAATTAACCAAGAAGCCATTCAACTATGTGCCAAGGATCATTTTTCTCAGAGCGCCTTGGCTTTTTCATGTTCTTTCTCTGGAGATGATCAAAGTGATAAAGCTTATCAGTGAAGCCAAGATTCCTCGAGTGTCCTCTGAGGACGACAAAGATGAAGCCAAAAGGAAATCCGGAAATCCTGGAGGAGCCTTCCTGAGCACACAATGATCCAAAGCTCTGTCTTCAGTGTTTCTGATGAGCAAAGAAATAGTGATTGCCAGGGATGATTTTGCCAGTAGATCTTCCTTGGATTGCCTTTCAACCAGATACAGCATTGGAAGGAAGCCGCTGCTACTCCCTTTGGTGCTGATTAGCAATAAATATCCTTAGAAAAGTGTAACTACATTTTACTTTGTCTCCAAGTTGCTGATGTCTGAGGGAGAGATTATGTAGAACTTAAAGGTGATGTCAATGTAGTAATGTCAGTTTATTGTGGTCCAGAATGTTTAATTGTGCTAATTAATGTAGGAAAGGCATACTGAAGTAACTGCCTCTATGCTTTGTCTTGTTTTTAAATCCACATTCAGATGTACTGTGGCGCCTACATTTAGCTGATTCTTTTTTAATTACCTGATTCCTCTTTTATTCTCTTCGCTTATTCTTTTTCTTTTTCATCCTTTTTTCTTTCTCCTTTTTTTATTTCTCCCTTTCTTTTTATTTTTTTTTCACCTCTTTGTCTCTTTCTCTTAGTTCTCTTTCTTTCTGATCAAATAATAGGTTCAAATTTAATAATTCCATTCTTGTTTTTCCAGTCTGATTATGTAAAAGTTTTACACACCAAATGTATTTCAACCTTTTCCTCATCTTAAATTTTACTTTTAGAACAGAAGAAGATACATCAAATTGTATGTTTTATCCACATTTCGCAAATTCTAGTAACACGTGGATCATAGCAGAAATATTCCCATTGGCTGTCTGTGATTTACAGATTTTCCTGAGACTACAACTCAGGTTTGTAAAACATTGCAATACTAAACAAATCTTTGGATTTAATCCTGTCAATGGCTGTGTTGATACTGAGTTCAGGAGAGCTGATATTCCAGTGTTTTAACACGCCTGCTTTAATCCAACTTGATTTAGAACTGAAATCTGTGGAGATGGACAAAGGAGGAGAAGGGCAAACTTGGAATATTTTCTCTATGTATGCTCTAAAAAGAGCCACGCTGCCTCCACCCTGCAAAGGTAGCAGCTGTGCTAGATTCCAAGTCTGATCTTGAGCCTTGCTCCATGATCTCCCTGGCTATTTAATTAAGACCCTGTCCCATTACTATTATTGGTGTGCATCAAACAGCCATCTCATTTCCAATGTGTAGCATAAATAGTATTAATATTGTTGTTATTAATGTTGTTAGCTACAAGGATTAATTAAGCAGAGTAACAGCAACTGCAAACAGCCTCACGTGATGCCTGTTTGGAAGACTGTTTTACTTCTGCAGACATTTTAACAGCTGAAGGACAGGATGATCCATAGCTCTAATTGAAAGAGTTAAAAGTCAGTGATACTGGCTCTTGATGCTTGAAGCTGTGATATTAATTTATTATTGTTTCTGTTATTCTTATTACTATAGCACTAATGTCTGTGTAGCTGTATTCCAAGGAAACTTTGGCAACATCTGAAATACAGTAGCATTTAAGTACTTGACACGTTACTCCTTTTTTCCATAGACATCTCATGACAGTGTATGACTGGACTCTGATCAACAGGACAGATTCAATTTGATCTTAATTTGTTCTCCAGACAAGCCATTAGGCATAGTGCTGGAAGGAGAAAAGAAAATAGGAAATTGACGGTTCGGACCTCCACCACCCCTGGGCTATATAACAAAAAGAATCCAATTTTTCCTATCATCTGCTGAAGATCAGAATCTTCAGGGAACAATTGGATAAAAAATAACAATGATAAATGGGAAGAAAGAAGCCAGAGAAAAAAGCCCAGCCATCTATTTCTCAGTTAAGTTTCCATGTGAATGAGTTGTGAGTGAAGAATATTTCCCTTTCCCTCCACCCTCCTCATAAACCAGCCAACAAGCCAACTGAGACCAGTTAAGGGACTAAAAGCCCCAAGCCAGCAAGTTTTCCAAGCTAATGCTTTGCTACTTAAGCCTCGGGGAGAGCTTTTTCAAGCTGACAAGATGAAAAACAAAATAAATAAATAAATAAATAAATCAAAGCAAAACAACAACGACAACAAACCACACAATAATGATGTCTTACATGTATGTATATCGAGCCTCCTGTCCCAAAGGATTTCAAAGCACTTGATGGACAAGGCACAGGGAAGTGCCACCACCTGTTCAGTGGGATCCAGTGGTTTGTTAACTGTGAAACAGCTTTCTTCCATAGTTCAGGACATGAAACAGAGTCTTGCTGAACCTGATAATCTTATGCTGTCAACTCCTTTCCTGAAATTTATGATGAGGGTTTGCCTGTGAGAGATTGCCTCTAGCTGAAATTGCTGGAAAATCATAGGAATAGACACTTTCTAGTCTGGAAAATACCCCGGACAGAGACATTTAACACTTCTCAGATAAAACTCTTTATATTCTTCCCTGTTTCTGCATTTTCAGTCAGAAACAATCCAATATGAAAGCACTGCTTTTAAGAGTTGCTGATACACTGATTCAAAGCAAAGGAGTGCTGTTTTGTTTTGTTTTGTTTTTTTCCCCTGACTTACGTGTTACGCTTTCATGTAGAAACAAGAATGGCTTTGGAGATCTCCCACCAAACTTCTGGCTAGATCCAAGCATGTTTGGCTTTGAAGGACAAGAAGAACCACATAACAGAGCATAAGGCTGCAGTTTTACTCACTGTTCCCAGGCTCGGTCCAGGCCTTTACAGTAAGAGGCACTGTCCCGCCAATGACCTTCATGCTGTTACAAAAGATACACCCTTGCTAGGGCTGAGGAACCTTTAAGTATCTGATTTAGGTCAGCCCTGGAGCTTTCTAAATAGAATTTGCCAAATGTCTGCTACGGCATAATTAATGAGTCTGTGGGCCCTGCCAAAGCCCAGATTTCATTTCTTGAGTGGTATAATTCTGTGCTAAACACCAGTCACAGGAGTTAGAGCCCAAGGGGCAAAAAAATCGAGAAAACAATTAAAACTCATTTATAAACAATAAAGTCACAAAGTCCAATCAGACAAGCTTGGGATGTCACCTTTTGTATTATTATTCAGTGGGGAAAAAAATACAAAGAAAAGCCAAGGAGATCATCAAGGAGTATTTGCATTCCAATAACAAGTTCTTTGGTCCTATCACATTGACTGAACCCTTCCATTCAAAACAAGAGTATTCCACAGGAAGACTACTTCATTTGGACCACAAAACTGTTTTGTCTGTTGGGAAACCTAACATTACACCATTAAGTTCACTTTTCAGTTCCCAGAAAGAGAGAAAGAGTGAAAGAAAAGGAGAAAGAGAGAAAAAAAAAAATAAAAAAAAAAAATCAAAAGGGATGTGTCTTTGCCAGACAGGAAAGTATAAAAGTCAACATTTCCATGAAGACTAAACAGGTGGAAACTAATCAAGACAGAGAGTAAGCAGGAGAATGAAAGGGAGAGTTAAGGGTTCATAACTAATTCTGCTCTGTTTCAGGTTGCCTGCAGCTGCCTCAGTAGTGAGGTTTACGACCAAGGTCAAGCTGTTCATTTTGTCTGACTTGTATCCAAAACAGCAATGTAATAAAGGTTTGTGTGTGTGATGAATATAGTCAGTATAAAATAAAATGTGAAACCTGAAGGCTCTGAAGATTAATTTTGTTAATCAACTGGGCATGCAGGTCTACTTCTGTTCAGCTTCAAGTCCACTCTATTCTCTTTACCTCTGCTTGCTTGCAGGATATGTGTAATTGTGTGCATATGTCTATTCTCCCTGCTCATTCCCTCCTTTTCTTACTCTCATTAGAACTCAGCTGAAAAAGATCTGACAGCAAAGTGGTTGTCTCACATATGGCTACCTTGGCTAAAATGGGCAGGGCTTTTAATTCCTAAATTAAAAGTGAGTTATGGGAATATGTTATCAAACCAGAGGATATATTAATGTGATCCAACTGGTTCCATGAATCTTTGGCTAATTTGCATAGTCTGCTTTAAGCAAGAGGAATCTCAGAGCACTTCTAGCAGTGTCTTCATTTTCCTGTAGCAACATAGACATTGTGCCCATGAAGCAAACAAACACCAAAAGCATATGACAAATAAAAGCCTTAAAACATAATAGGAAGCAAAGAAATAAAGACCCTGACAACCAGTGGAGCAAGGGTAAGGACTACATTTTCAGTAAATACTGCTGGAAAACAAATGGACTAGAATTTGGGGGATGTAGTATAAGTCTAGGAATAAGAAAGAAATTGAGTAGCTCAATTTTTATAAGCAGCTACATGGTTCACACTTGTGGCAAAAACAAAGCAAAACACAACAAAAGAAGAACCAAACAAAAACAAACAAACAAACAAACCACCAGAACATTTCAAACTCCAGAGGTCTAGAGCCTGAACCTTAAATAGTCTCTGAGTGTCATTTGGGGCTCGGACTCCCTTGTGACCTTGGCTTATCTCATCAAGCCAACAGAGAAGTATTGGGCTGAACTTAACAAGGTTTGTCTTTGGCACAATTTCCAGCCCCCGAACAGTCAAGATTTAATCACTGATATTGATGTTGATAGTTGAAGAGGCAGGTTAAGGATTTCCAGACTGCAAACTCTTGGAAAGTAATACACTGGCAAAATGACAAGTCCTCTTTAATGTCTAGGCTCCCTGAGAACTCTACATTATATTTGCAGAAAGGAGCTGAAAACTTACTTTTAATAGCTGTTAGATAGCATACTTGGTACATTGGTTGTCAATATAAGCAAACAAAAAAATCAAAAATAATATTTCTAAGTGTGCAATTCATTCTGTACACTCAAAGGAAAACAGGAAGATCTTCATCTAAGTCTCAGATGTATTGCTTGTCCAGCAACAACTAATTGCTTAAAGAAGATGTAAGATATCAATCCCAGATTCCCCTACTGTCTTCACTTTGGGTGGGTTCTTGGTTCTAACTTCCTAAAAATGCTGTGAGCTAATTAAAACTGATGTTAGTGTTGCCTAAGTATCATCTTCCCAGCTTGGCTTGCTGGGCCTCACAACAAGCTTGCTTCCACATTGCTGTCCAAACTGTTTTTCATTGTGTTTCTTTGCCAGAGATATTTGCCAATGCTCCAAACAAGAGGATTTGGTCTGTTGACGCAGTCTCTGTCATACTGGGACTGGTTCTGGCAGCACGCTCCACTTCAGTAGTTATGTGAACAATAACTTGTTTCTCAACTGGAGAACTGTTTATGGATCCTTAATTTTGGGACTTTTCTGTAAAGACTTTTCCATTTTGCAAATTGTCACCCAACACATTTTAACAGTATAATGTAGAATAATGGGGAAAGAGTAAGGGTAGACAGGAGTAAACCACCACCAAACTCCTATCTGGTCTGACCTTAACTGTATATCTCATTTTGCCAACTGAGATGTATTGAGATGAAAATGATAGCTTCTGGTTTTCTGGCTGTTTATTCCTCCAGGTAAAATGGGCATCACATCTACTTCTACTGATGCATATTCTTTTCAAACCATGTCAAGGATATGACAGATCTTAACATGAGCATGCTGTAGCATCGACTGCTATATACACCACCATTTTCTTGACCTCAAACAGAAGTTTTGACTGAAAACCAGATAAGACCAGTCAATCAAGAACAATCTGTTAGATACTGATGCCCAACACTGCAATATTAGGTTATTTATTGCTCTGATGGACTGCAGAGAATCTCCGGCTGGGAGCAATTTTATCCAGGCAGACAGTGTGCCTGGTGATTCAGCTGGGGTGATGTAGATGAAAAAGCCATTTACAATCCCTTGTAAGCATTGCTCCAGCATCAGCTGTTGGTGTGTCTGGCACACGATACAGGGCAAAGGAACTTGTGTCACTCAGAGAACGTCCTGTCAGTGTGTGTGAAACACGTAATACTGTGGAAATTGAGATTAATCACTCCCCACTGAAAGTATACATATATCTTGTCAGTTCAGCCTCATATGCATGTTTGCAAGAGGTGATAGAAATTCAGTGTCCATAGCCAAATATTCCTGAGTGGGAGGCTGAAAAACAAACAAGGAGTGTACTAGAATAGAATATCTGGGGAAAATACATCCATCTCAGATATCAAGTAGGACACTTCATCCATTTGAGGGCCTTAGTCATTAGACTGTAGGTCTAAACTTCATTCTCCCTTTCTCATTACCCCTTGTTTTTGTACTCATGGTTTCTGGTTGATTATGGTTGAAGTGAAAAGGTGGACAATAATGTTTCTTTTCGTGCATTAGGGTTTGGATTTTCGAAGAAGTAAGAAGAACTGAATTTCTAACCACTACATTGTTATGCAGGAATACACATTCTCACCACAATGGCTTCATGGAGGTCCTGTTTCCATTTGTAGCTATGAGGTTAGGTTTAGAGCACAATCACTGCCCTTTAGACACTAGATATCCTCAGAGTTTCATCACTGCTTAGACAGTCAGCAGTGACAGGATATATCTGACATAATGTGTCTAGAAAGGAGATACATAAGTCTGCTGCAGTCACCCCATGATTCCTTTATAGAAACAGAAGAGAAATAGAAGACCCAGAGAGAAAGATTAATGCCAGATCTGATTCTGGAAATGCCTGTTTGTCATCATGCCAATAAAGGAAGCTCAGGTTGAAGTCAAAATTTTATATTCCTGAAGTTACGTGATATGGCTCCTATGTGAAGTGCTCATCTGCTCATTGCAGAGAACTTAAGTTCAAAACAGCGGATAGGAATAGGAAAGTATCACAGTTTGGACATTTGTGTTTCAAGTCTTGTTTTCAGCTTCTAAGTTTAGTCGTTGTAGTAGCTGTTGTTTGTTTCATCAGTTTCAGTGTTTTGTTCTTGTTGTTGTTTGTTTGTTATCCTTCTTTTTGAGTTAACTATTAACAATATCGCCAGGTTTGTAATCCAACTTTTGAAAACATGATATTTTACGCAAATTTAAAACTAAAGAAAAGACTGCCAGAACTGCACCTGAAATGAATACGTAGCATTCTCCATGCCTAGACGTGTTTAAAACAGCACTGGAATCTGTCTGTAAGATTTGTTTCAGCTTGAGAAAAAGTTATAGTCTTGAAGCAGGAATTACTGCATGAAATTCCCTGGCAAGTGCTATGGAACAGGTTGGTGTATATGATTATAATGGTTCCTTCTGGCCTCAAGCTCTAGACTGTGAACTGGTGTTCATTGCCAACACCACTGAATTATCTTTTTATATATCATCATTACCAAAACCAGCGTCAGTTAAAACTACCTGACATTTGTTGTGCAGAAATGCATTTACTTTATTTTGATGTCCCTATCAGCTTGTTTTATGTGTAGTACGTACATGTTTATAGTCACTTTAATATTTTTTTTCCTCCCACACACATACCCACTGTCAAACTCAAGATAAACTTTAACACCCCACCTCTCATTTTATATCTGCACTCGGCTTTGTGATTTATTTTCATGAGCAAGACATTGAGGACAAAGTCACTTTTTCCAAAGAAATAGACCTCTGGAATCTTATAAAGGCCAGTAATACAACACACAAAGTGGATATGACAGAAAATTAATCACACACAAATAAATCATGAGTGTAAGAGAGGTCAAATGAGTAGTGTTCTCCTTAGGCTGTGTTTTGTCACGTACTGATGTGTTCCCTTTGCCAAAGTTGAGGCCCTTCCTAGACCACTTTGGGTTATCCACCTTGTTAATAGGAGGTCACACCAGAGCATAATACTCCCTCCTTACTTCAAAATCCATGAACATCATTTACTATGTTCTTTCCTTTCCTTTTCTGTTCCTTTTCTTCATTCTTTCCATCTTTGATTTTCTCATTCCCTCATTTATTCATTCCCTCTGCTTTTCTTCCTTCTTTCCTTCCTTCTCCTTTTCCTTCTCTCCCTCTTCTATCCATCCATCCATCTTTCTTTTTAATGTAATATATACAGCCTAGTTCAATAATCACTTTTTCTACCATTCAGTCATTGGTTACAGTTTTTCTATTTATTCATTTTTTTGGGTCTTCATAATGCAATTATTCATGACTTTTTCTAAAATCTCTCTAGTTGTATGACCCTTCTACCCCTTCTTCAAATCCTAAAGACAGGCTGACCTTGATATAACTCTTTAAACAAGGCATTTGTCGCTTTGTTTTGAAGTCTTTTTACCTATCCATCTGGCTGTATGACTAATTTAGCTGGCAGTGGGACAAGGTTTTGAGTTGAACAAATCAATTTGAATACGTAATTGAGAATAAAGTGGAACTATTCCACAGATTGAGACCCTCATAAGGCATCTGAGATTAGCACACACAGCTCATGCCATGGTGGGGGAAAAAAAAACGAATCTGCCCCTAGTGAGCACTATGTTTCTGTCTCTTTGAAGAGAGAGTTGATGAAGAGGAAAAAATGATCAGAGGAAAACAGATCGTGGCTAATAAATCAATGTAACAGCAAATACATTTTATCAGTGCACTTTGGAATCATGATGCTGCTGACATTACAAGCAGTAATCCCTGAGAAGTAACATGCGAAGATGCTTTCTGAATGTGCGAGATCACTGTGAAATAAGATGTTGCTGCTTCACGCATGAGATTGCTTCAAGGTACGGAAGCTCTAAGTAAAAACCTATGAACATGTTTCCCTGTTGTAGAGCTGGAGTCAACTTCAACTGACCAAAGCTGTGTTTTTCTTTGATCAAAATGTTATTTTGAAGATGTCACTTCTGTTGTTTTTGGTTTTTTTTGTTTGTTGTTGTTTGCTTTTGTTTGTGTTTTTGAAAAGTGGGAGTCATCAATGTATGCTTTTATATATCACTGACATAAACGCCTGCATTATGAATAGCTGAGGATAAGAATTTTTGGCTTCCAACCATCTTCCAGTGTTGGAGACACAGACACCGTATTGGCAGCTAATTCAGCCAACTGAAAATTTCCCATTATAATTGCTTTTCTCAGTGGGAAATGGGACATATGACTGTGAAAGCTTCACAGACAGTGACTCCAAACACTATATTTTCTTCGGGGAACACTGAGTCCCCGATTCATGCTTGTGAAAATATTGACATGGTCTAAAAGTTGGAAAACAACATGAAACAAAATAAGATTTTAAGTGGAATTAATCAGTGTCTTGAATGATTCCCAGAATTTTACCATAAGGATAAATGGCTAATCTGGCACACAAGGGCATAATCCCAGATCCATGATGAGTATCCAACAGCATAAGAATATTCTTGCAGATCTAGACCTCAGTACTCAGATAGACTCTTTTTTCTCTCTTCTATAACGCATTTATTTACCTTGTCCCCTTTTCTCTGATGTATGTTGATCTGCTAGAAATTCACAAACTAAAATAACAATCAAAAATAAAGAGATTCCTGTGCAGTTGTATGAATTGAAGGGGGAGGAACCAGGGAGAAGAAAAAAATAAAAAAGAGAAAGAAAAAAAAAAATCTTTAAATGGAGAGAAAGAAGATTTCCTGAGGGCAAAAGCTGTCAGCCATGCCTGGTGAGGAAAATATTTGATATATAATCATTTCATGTTAAAAATAATAATAATAATAATAATAAAAAGGAAAAGAAAAAAAAAAGTAAAGAAAGAAAAAAAGAAAAAGAAAATAAAGAAGAAAAAAGTGAAAAGCCCAGTGTAATAATAAGCAGTGCTCTCTGATAATGGGAACCATATTCCTCAGCAGAAGGCGATGCATGGTTGGAATTTACACTGTGGTTACTTCTCAGGCAGGGAAAATAGAAGTTTATCTAAAACTCCCAGAACAAAATTTTCCTGACAAATGACATGGAAGTTTTGCATCTCTGTGGCAAAACTGCCAGACATTGAAACAGTACATTCCTTGATATGAACCAAATTGCCTTCACTGATGTCAAAGAGAATTAGTCCATATGACACCTTAGCAGAAGTACCTTAGCTTTGCTTTTGGAGCAGGTTGTGTTTCAGAAGGCAATGTGAAGATGGGAAGAAGGCAGAGAGCTATATTGCTTTCTAGCAATTCCTTTTTACTGTCCAAGGAGTGTCTTTCTGGAAGCTCTTGGGCAAGCAGGAGATGAAACATCATGAGTTCTGTGTTCCATATGGCCCTGCAGTGAACACTGCAGATTCCACTTGGGGAACATTAGGACAATGAGCCAATATCCATGTTCCTTAGGCAGCAGGTCTCATTCTTGGATTGTTCAATGTCAAGTAAACTGTAAGCATTGAGAGAAGATACTGTGATAGTCTTTATTCCTCCTAGAGTTCCTGGTGGCAAATGATGAGAATGTGCTTTTGTCTTGTTTTCTTTGGCTGAATGCAAGAAACTAAAAACTCTTGAAATCTATATCCCATTATTGAATTAAGAAAACAACCAAGATATGCACAAGGTATTGCAGAGAAAGATCAGGTATCAGAACTGAGTTTGTGTGTTTGTTTGTTCATTAAATAAAGAAGTACAGCAATATCAGAGGGCAGTAAGTGAAGTAAAGCTTTGAGATACCTTAGATTCTTCCTTATTAAAATACAACTGTTGCTCATTTTCACTTCTTACAGATTTGCAAAAAGCACTGAAAATAGAGAAATGTGTTATCTTTCCTACAAATAAGGATGAAAAAGAAAAAGCAGAACAAAGACTTTTTTCTCTCTATACATGGTAAAAACCTTCATGGAAATATGGTTCTGTCATTCAAGGCAATGTCTGAAAGAAAACCAAAGGTGGTCACTATCTAAATATCTGCAATGTTTGAACCTTTTCTGAAATTACTTTTTCAGAAATCTGGAGGGCATTTATTCTTTCTCTCATATGCACACAATCAATACAGTCTTTTCCAAGACTTCACATAAGGTGTTATTTATTAGTTAGGCTGTTTTGCATCTTATATTTGTAACGGGAAAATTAGGCAGGAAGGGATGACACATCTTGTTTAATAGTACAACTTGAGCCTCAGCAGCCTCACAGAAGTTTGATTTAATGCAAAACCACACTGAACAACATCAGGGTTTTGGCTCCAGATTTCACAGTCTTCTTAAGTATTGCTATTATTTTTTCATCTCTGTCCCTGACAGAGCTTTGAGCTGACAATAAAGCTAGAGATGTAGAGATGGTGTTTTGCAAGGAAGCACAGCCAGAAATCTTCCTTTTGCTGTGAAACAAAGGCTCTGAATACTGGACATGAAAATAATAGGGGCAATTTAAGATAGAAGAATAAGGTCAAAATGGGAACACTACATTGATTTGACAGTTGAAGTCATAATGGAGTCAAATGTCAAAGCTCTGTTGACTTGTGGTCACTGGGAAATATAAGCAGAAATTTCTTGCAGTCCACTGGTAGGCAAGTGTATTATTATGTCCCTTGCTTAGGAGAAGTGCTTCCAGCCAGAGCAGGGATGTGGTTGGTGTATGGGCAGTCCTGGAAAGTAGATAAGCAGAATCATTCCCAAAGTTTTAGATGAGTACTCAGTCTCTTCTACCTGAAGTTTATCGTGTTAAACCCCAAAATATCCTTCCTCTTTGGAAACTACTTTCACTTTGCTATTTCAGCTCACTGAAACAACTCTCACAGATGATAAAATAAGAGTCTTGGTGGGTCTTTGATCAGTCTTTTCCACTACTGTTCCTGCTGACTTCCTATTCCAGCAGGTCTTCCACCCTTTCTTGTCTAAAACAAGTTTCCTTGTTCTCCTGAAAATCAAGGACGTGAGAAAATATCTTCATTTCCTTTCTTGGCTCTATTTTTTTTTTCTTTCAGCACCCTTTTTACAATACAGTGATATGGTTATATGCCAGATGGCATTACATGACAAATACGGTCTACCATACAAAAATATCACATCTCTTCATCGTCAATACTGAGAACAGGCTTCTGAGAGACTTCTCAGCCAACATCATATGCAAATCATATTGATCTGCTGTGAGTGTGGTGATAGTCGGAAAGGAATTGCTCCTGTAGGACCCAGACACGTGTGGTACATATATTTACAGGAGAGTGGAGAGTGGTATCAGTCCTTATTAGCTATGGCATGGAATAAATGTTAGACGGGAGTCGTGTCTGTGATTCTTCATCAAACTGCCACAAAATAATAACAATAATAATAATAATAGGCAAAAGTTTGCAGTTTCTAGGTGGTGGTAGTGTAGCTGCTGTGAGACAAAGCAGATCTCTTAAGATCACCTACTAATATTTTCCTTGATGTTCAAAACTTGTGTATTTATTTAATCAGATCACAACTCTGGTTTGAGTATTCCACATGATACTACAGGCATGGTTCTCAACCAAGAAATGCTACAGAAGGCAAATACCCTCAGGATTACTGCATATTTTGCTTTCATGCATAAACAAGACATAAACTGACACTGAAAACCTGTCAGCTTTCCTCCTAATATTTTCATAGATCCATAGAATTATTTGTATTTGAAGGGACCCATAAAGGCAATCTGATCCAACTGCCTGCAATGAACAGGGACACCTAGAGCTCCATCAGGAGCAGAGAGCCCAGTCCAACTAGAGCAGTCTCTGAACCTGTTGTTTTCACTTCAAAATGATACAACTAAAGGCTTCTAGCACAATAGCTATTAAGATCATAAAAAAATAGGCTGTTAGGATTCCCTATCAGCACCTTTGCTGAAAGATCAGCTCATGTTTTCCTTAGGCACTGGGGCAATTTTACTGGTCTTTACATAGTTAAACAAGCACCACTTGGCCGTAGATTTGTTTATTTCTAAGGACTGACACTTTCATAGATGTTCAGAGCTTTAAGACTAAATTATTCTATCTGTAAAACTACTCTCAGCCTTTTCAATAACAATGTATTTTTTACTGTTTTGTTTTTGGTATCTGTAAGTGAAGAAATGATAAAAGGCTTGGTTCTTAGAAAATAAGCATTTCGTATTTGCTGACAATAAAGCCTCACTAGGTAGAAGTATTTTGAACCATCGTAGCAAAATAGGAAGCAACCGGGACCATGAGTCACTTGTGAATGTTTGTAGCTGGATATTTAAATACCATGATGTTTAGGTTTACCATGCTACACCCTGTCTGCAGAACTGGAAACTCTGTGAATACCCCAGGAAATATCATTATTATGTTTGGCAGAAGTCCAGCTTCTATTATTGTCTTCTGATGACCGTGTTGTTTAGGGGCCTGGTGAAGAGAAATGCCACATTGTAAAAGATCTTCCATGTACGCATGAGATAGGATGCCACCGGAGGCCAGTAAAGAGGCAGGACTGATAAATGAAACACTCATCATTCTCATTTTATTGAAAGTCTGAAATTCTGGACATGTGTCTTACCTGAAAGAATATGTGTATATAACAGCTGAGTTTATTTTCTAAATATTATGAATTCTGTGAAAGCCATTTTCCAGAATGCCTGTTTAATTTTATTCTCTCAAGAGGATCATCAGAAAAGTTTGTACAACCAAGAAGCAAGATTTATCACTTCTTGTGGTGCCTGTCTTTCTCCAATGACATGCATGCAGGAATGATTTACATGAGACCCGTCAGCTCTTAAATGTCTACAACTAAATTAATTGATTAACCTTAGCTGAAAAAGAAGAGAAGCATGCTTCTCCTATTCAGAAGTTCCAGGGGTAAATTTAATAGCCAGTCATTGAGGCACTTTGTGGTATATGGCCTTGCACTTATCATAGAATCATAGAATTACCCAGGTTGGAAAAGACCTTGAAGATCATCAAGTCCAACCGCAGCCTAACCAGTACCCCATCTCTAAAAAACCTCTGCTAAATCATATCCCTGATTACCACATCCAAACGGCTCTTAAACACATCCAGGGATGGCAATTCAACCACCTCCCTGGGGAGCCTATTCCAGTACCTAACCACCCTTTCTGTAAAGAAGTTCTTCCTAATATCCAACCTGAACTTGCCCTGGCGCAACTTAAGGCCATTTCCCCTTGTCCTGTCACTTGTCACTAGTGAGAAGAGACCTGCCCCACTCTCACTGTAAGAACCTTTCAGGTACTGGAAGACTGCGATAAGGTCTCCCCTCAGCCTCCTTTTCCTCAGACTAAACAGCCCCAGCTTCCTTAGTCTCTCCTCGTAGGGCTGATTCTCCAAGCCCTTCACGAGCCTCGTTGCCCTTCTCTGGACCTGCTCCAGTACCTCCATATCTTTCTTATGCTGAGGTGCCCAAAACTGGACACAGTACTCGAGGTGAGGCCTCACCAATGCCGAGTACAGGGGCAGGATGACTTCCTTAGTCCTGCTCAGCACACCATTCTTAATACAAGCCAGGATGCCGTTGGCCTTCTTGGCCACCCGGGCACACTGTCAGCTCATGTTCAGCCGTGCATCAATCAGTACCTCCAGGTCCATTTCCTCCACACAGTCCTCCAGCCACTCCGCCCCAAGCCTATAGCGCTGCCTGGGGTTGTTGTGGCCAAAGTGCAGGACTCGGCATTTGGTCTTGTTGAACCTCATCCCATTGGCTTCAGCCCAGCTCTCCAGCCTGTCCAGATCCCTCTGTAGGGCCTCGCTACCCCCAGGCAGATCCACACTCCTAGCCAATTTAGTGTCATCTGCGAACTTACTGAGGGTGTACTCAATGCCCTCATCGAGGTCATCAATAAAGATATTGAAGAGGACAGGCCCCAGCACCGACCCCTGGGGAACACCACTCGTGACCAGTCGCCAGCTGGATTTAACTCCATTTACCACCACTCTCTGAGCCCGGCCCTCCAGCCAGCGCCTTACCCATACTTCTAAATGTATATCTCAAGTGAAACACTCCTTTTAGTTTCTCCTGAGATAAAGGCAATTTAGAATATAAAAGTAAGTTAAATAGGTAGCTTCCAACGATATTTGAAGTATTCCATGATTAACCTTCTAATAACAACATTTTCTAATACTAGGTACTCTTCATTCTGTAATGCTCTACATCTTTCCTTTTTTCTCACTTCTTATCTGATGATTTTCAATGCACATAGAGATCTACATGACTTTTTTTAGGTCATCCTCCACCTATACAGAAGAAGACTTGTGATCAGTGATTTTCAGCTATGAAGACATTCCAAACTTTCTTCCATGCTTGGTAACATCAAGATCTGGTTAGCAGCCTACGGCTGTCTACACTGTGTTCATGTTCAGCTGTCTTCTCTCCTGAGTTCCTTGGTACTTTGTTGTTTGCTGGTCTTTTTGATTTAGAATGAGATACAGATGTCTCACAGAAGAGTCATCAGCCATAAAATTCAGTTTGCTTTTTTTCCCCCCACTAATCTTCAAGTTTAAATGGATGCATTTTTTAGTTATTCTATTCTATTCTATTCTATTCTATTCTATTCTATTCTATTCTATTCTATTCTATTCTATTCTATTCTATTCCATTCCATTCCATTCCATTCCATTCCATTCCATTCCATTCCATTCCATTCCATTCCATTCCATTCTATTCCATTCTATTCTATTCTATTCTATTCTATTCTATTCTATTCTATTCTATTCTATTCTATTCTATTCCATTCCATTCCATTCCATTCCATTCCATTCCATTTTCTTTCTTTCTTTTTTTTTTTTTTTTTATTATTATTATTATTTGAGTGGGTTTGAAAGAGAAATGGAAAACGTAGGACCCCGACATTTTGAAAAGAGGTACTGACTTGAAACATCTGCATCAAAACAGTGTTTTGAGAAGCATGGCAGCTCAATCCCTTGACTAGTCCAGCACATACCAATGATAAATGTGACTGTTACCTCACAGCGTTTGATCTGCTGTGAATAGTCCCTCCAGCTCCACTGTTGTCTAAAATTCTTCATTCTGTACCCACAAAAAGGCATCTCTGAAGCCTGAAGGGAAGCCATGGATGCAGATTTGTATGTGCTTCCACATGCATGATGCGTGCATGTGCATGCAGCAGAAGAGTCAGCAGCAGAGGGCAAGGAGGGACAGCATTTCATTGCTGCTGCTAAAACAGGCCTGAAACAAATGCAGCGGACTCTGCGTTCCAACATACAGCTGTGTAAACTAAAACTGCAGGTCTGTTCTCGTGTGGCCAGTTACTTATGGAAAACAAGTGAGGTATATCTCAGCACTGAGGGACCTGCCCATCAAACTGTTTCACACTCTTGGTCAAGCAGAGCTCTTTGAATGAAGGAGGGGAAAAAAATGATATTCCCTGATTCCAGTGTCTAATAAATTGAAGCCCTCTACCTCTCATGGATTTGCAATGATTATATATATTTCTTCTCTCTCTCTCTCTCTCTTTTTATTTATTTATTTTTTTGGGGGGGGCATAATCAACAATAAATCAAGCATAGCCCATTAAACAATAGATGCCTCCAAGGTCTCCTTTCAAATGTGCTTATGATAAGAGTCAGAGAATTTTTTTTTCCAGGCTTGTAAGGTTTTCTTTCCTCTGTTTGTTTTTTTTTTCTAAGGGTCAAATAATGCTGTTGAAGGAGTAGTTAATATATAGATCTATTTCTCCATATTCCTTTCGTGGTGTTTGACTTTGGGAGATTTATGGAATATCTTTTCCCAGTTCAACAGTAGTATGTTCTGTTGTACTAAAGAGGTTTTTTAACACAAGTGGAGGTTCTTAATAACTTCACTGCTGTCCCCTTTCCAAAATGGCCCAGGCAAAGAACAGTGTGATTGTATTTATCTATGTATATAAAGAAAGAGAGAGACTTATAATCTATTCATCTGGGTATTATTTGTGTATTTTCATATGATGAACTCTTAAAGGTTAGTATGTCCTGGCCAGAAGCCACTGTTCACCTTTTTCATGAGGCATAACACATAGTTATATTGAAAGAAGGAAAACTAAGTGTTCTGGGCCAAAATCTTTGGATGGGGCAAATACAGAATTTTGTCAACTTCAGTGGAGCTTTTCCAGAATATGAGAGGTGATGATCTGAGCTGGTATATCCAAATATGCTTCAGATGTTGAATATCTCAACTGAAGGTGTAGCTTCAGCTGAGATTCACCTGTATTTCCTCCTCAGGCCAGACTGAATTTTTCATCAGATTAAAGCAGTCAACCTAGACTGTGAAAGAGATGCATGAGCTGCTCAGCACCTCCAGCTTTAGTGAGATTCAGCCCCTCATATGTTTCATATAGGGGGTCACCAATTTGTCTCACACTAATTTAACAGTGTAAACCTATATGATTTTTTGTGGTTTGAACTGGGGTTCTGCGCTCACTGTCCGTGAAATTTTGCTGCAAGAGAGGTGTTTATTTCTGCTCAGTTAGAAGAATTATCTTGTAGTTTACACCTGGGATTTCAGTAGAGGCTGTGGGACATTCCCATTTCCATTTGAGGTGAAACTGGAGAAAGAGCATAACCCTTCAGGAGAACATCTGCTGCAGGAGTGGTGGTAAAAGAGAAGTCCATCAGGAAAGACAGAGCAACAGCTGCTTGAACACTGGTGGCTGAGGTGTACTTATGGCTGCTGGTATAATTTAAATAACTGTTACTACCAAACCAAGAGTTCACATTGATTTTGATGTGTAGGTTATTTCCTTGCAGTGAATAAAATGGTGGGGAGTTTTCAAAATGGAAATAAGAATCACTGTTTGTTCAAATGCAACTAAATGAGGTTCTGAAATACTAAGAGGAGATCAGTTTGAGCTAGTGCCCAAAACCCTGTTCTCTTGTTGTTCTTGCAACCAGGTCTACTGAATGTTTTCTGGACCTTGAAAACTTGCGTCTGAGAGAGATATGACTTCATTTTTCCAGGGAAAAGGAGAGGAAGAGGAGGAAAAAGAGATAAAGAAAATAAAGAGAAAAAGGAAAGCAGAAGAAATCAAACATTCTCAAGATTCAAACATAAGTCCAAATTGGGTTCAGGTTTAGTTCAAAAGGGAATTGCTAGGTCTTGTTTTTACTGAGACAGTATCCTCATCCAGAGCCAAACTCAAACTCAAACTGAAATTGTCAGTGGGAAGCCTGAGGAAGAAGTGGTTCTGTTTGAGTTGACTCAGAGCACCAGCCCTGCTGTCTGCCAGAAAGGCTGACCTTTCTCAGTCTGGTGCAAAATGTCCTAAATCTGTCCATTTTCCACAATAGCTTTGCTGGCATTCCTGCTTTTGATCTCCCTGAAAAATCAACTTACGCAAGTTCATGAGAATTTCTTGCTTGACACTTGCTCTTATCTGACCCTGAGGCTGAATCCTCATAGATTGAAATAATTACCTCAGCTGACAGTTCCTTGAACTTAACAGTAGGTGATATCCTGGTAGCAAGCAGGGGGAGAGGGAGGGAAGCTTAACATCTGTGTATCTTCTTGTACGCAGATTTCTCCCCTTACAAGAGAGGTATGGATCTCACTTACACTGCTGGACTGAAACCGATGCAAGCCTAAGTGACCTGGTGGTTTCCTCTGAGAGTCTCCTGTATATTTATGTAGCATTCAGTCCATCAGCTGGAAATAACTTTATGGACCTCTCACTTCATTATTTTCAGTGGAACTGCAGCTTTGTGTCCTGATGCTGTGGTGTTAGGTGAAAGAAGAAGAAAAAAAATCGAAAGCATCTAATTTAACGTGTCTTCTATATTTGTTTCAGGATAAATGAGCTCTCTGTGGAGTGCATCAATTATAATTACACCCCAAAATACACTTTGGGGTGTCATTGAGACTCTGGATTAAATCCACTTGCAGGAGAATAATTTACAAAGTCTTGGTTTTCCATTAATCTTCAGGCAGCTTTCTCGAGGGAATTGAAGAGGAAGGTGGTTGAATGACAAAGGAGAAAGAGGAAGAAGGAAAAGGCTGGTGAGGAGATGGCTCAGGAGCAGGGTAAACAGTCAAGACAATTTTGATTTCTAAACCCAAAACCAGAAGGAAAATCAATTGAGGTAAATGGATACATCAGTGATTTGGGATTTCAGTCACGTGAGTTCCATTTCTTGTTTCTCCCATTGTCTCATTGTGTGACCTTGGTTCCTGCCTTTTCCTTTCCCCCTTCATTTACACTGTGACTTTGCAGAGCTCAAATTCTTGATATTTATTTATACAGCACCATGCACTGAGGCTGCAATACCTTGGACATACTTGTGGCCACCATGAAAATTGTCATAATTGCCATCATAATCCAGCGTTGCACCCCCCCCCCAGCAGCTGGCTGTTGTTCTGCCAAAACAGAACACATTCATCACAGCTTTTTTGCTATGGTTTCTAGTGACAGTGACCCAAAACCAATGTTTTATTGTTTAGAAATCTATGAAAGAAAACGATTGTCTTTTTCTATTTGTCTTTCTAATTGCTAACTGCAACTAATTACATCTATAGAATGGATTTGCATACAATATTTCTTACCTTGAGACAAGAATATGCGTTGAAATATTTTCTAGTGTTTCTTGTTTGGGTTTTATTTTTGTTCTTTTCATTTAAAAAAATTGCCCCTGGTCTGGAGACATCAAGAAGACTATAGTTTTATTATGTATACAATGAAAAAGTGGGGGGAAAAAAAAGACAACTATACATACATATTTAAAATAAAGTAGGAGGATAGAACAGCGGTTAGGACAGTGGAATTCATCTGATGGAGACCCAGAGACAATGTGGAAATGGTTTACTCAAATAATATTCTGTCATTCTGCACTGGCAGCTGGGTACTCATTAAGACACTTTGTAACATCTGAAGTGCCCTTTGGTTGTTGTACCTAAGTGTAATTCAAATGGACGTGTCCACTTTCTTTTAAGTGCCTCGCATCACATACTTTAATAGAACATAAAGTTTGATAAAATAGAATTAATCATGTTGAGTACATACATCTAGTTATATAATGAGACATCCATTCAGCATTACTTTCAAGACTGCTGACTACAGTGGCTCTCCACTGTAAAGGAAATCTTTGTTTAGCCTTGAATCCCATATCTGCATTTAGATCAGGATTCTCTGTTTTAGTCACTCACCACTCTGCACATAGCAAACCTAATTCTTGTTCTTTGATTCAGCAGTCTTATCACAGAATATCATAGAATCATATCATAGAATGGCCTGGGTTGAAAAGAACCACAATGCTCATCTAGTTTCAACCCCCCTGCTATGTGCAGGGTCATCAACCACCAAGCCAGGCTGCCCAAAGCCACATCCAGCCTGGCCTTGAATGCCCGCAGGGATGGGGCACCCACAACCTCCTTGGGCAACCTATGCCAGTGTGTCACCACCCTCTGGGTGAAAATTTTCCTCCTAATATCCAACTTAAATCTGCCTTATCTTAGATTAAAACCATTCCCCCTACTCCTATCACTATCCACCCTTGTAAACAGCTGTTTAGAGTTTTACAGTAGGGCTTCTCAAACCGCAAGTCATTTTTATAAACCAAAACTCACTTCATGCACAAACATTTTCAGTTCTGTGATTAACAGGTGTCCAAAATTAGCAATTTGCAGCCTTAGCTTTCTTCTCTTCTCCTCATTAGGGATTTAAGTTCAGACCATCTCTCTCCAGCCATTTTTTATGTACAGTGTGTTAAAGTGCCATTCATTGTTATGGGACAAAAGATGTGCTGTCACAGTCTGCCTACAAAACAAGATTTTCATTTTATATAAAGATGAATCTTGCTTTTTTTTTTTTTTTTTTTTTTTTATCCTAAAAAGTTTCTATAGGCCTAGGTTCAGCAGTCCAGATATTCTTCATGAACTGAAATGCATGAGACAAGCTATAAACCCAATCAATAAGGATGTAAATTGCTGTCTCTGTAATGTGGGGAATAGATGACTAACCAAAATCACATTTGCGTTGGATTTGTGTAATGACCCATCATTTCCCCAAAGCTGAATTGAATCCAATATTTGCAACTTAAATAGTTTGTTTTCAGGGCAACTTTTGTACATTTTTAATGACATTTGAGCTGTTGCACCTCACTTTATGACTCACACGCTGGAAAACAAACAAACAAAAGTGTGGAGAAAAAATATATATTGCAGGTAATGTTAAAGGTGTGTGACCACATGGACCACAACCATAATGTGCCCCCGGTGGCGCACGGTGGAACTGCCGCTTGCAACACCGGAGGCTCGGGTTCGAATCCCCCCTGTGGCACAAGTGGTAGAAGTGCCGCTTGCTACACAGAGGGCTCGAATCCCAGGAGTTGGACTCGATGATCTCTAAGGTCCCTTCCAACTCGCACGATACTGTGATACTATGATAATGCAATCAAGTGAAAAAGGGTTGAATGAACAAGCATTTCCATGTACTGAGGAGCAGGTTGAATCAGGGAATCATCTCAGTGTCAATGAAATCCTAGAATAAGGAGCAACCTCCCATTTAAAACTGGAAGATAGCAGAGCAGCTGTAATTAGGAATAAATATTTCTCCCAAACTAAGTAGTACAGAGCTATTAGAATTACACCAGAGACCACTGCCACCTAGAAAATGAGTGTAGAACAGCTTTTTACTTCTTGAAGTCATGCTCATCAGAAAAGTAATGATCATTAGTTCTGATGACTGTATGACTTAAAGGCTACATAAGTATCAGTGGAAAGACTATGTTTAGACTCAGTTGCTTGGCTTTCTCCTTGAGGACAATACATAGGACTCTCAAAAGACAGCACAGGGTCCTTGAGTCTCTTACCCAAAGACAACATCACAAATGTAGCATAGGAATAAATACATGATCTTACTGTTTTCTAGGCCTCTGGATCGTCAGATATTTTTTCTCTAGTAGAAAACATGCATGGATAATTTTTTGTCCCTCTTCTGGGTGGAATATACTTATTTCCTCACCCCACCCGAAGCAGATATAAGTAATACTACCTGTAGCCTTCAGGTTTTCAGTGCTGAATGAATAACAAACCTGACTTTTTCCCATAGCAACAAAAACAAAAAGGTTTTTACCCAGGAGAGCATATCAAATTATAAGTGTATAGTCACAGAAGACAAGAAGGAACATAATGAGAGCATTTATTGCATCTAGATTTAGATAACTATGGGATGGACATCCCCAGATGCCCTAATTGCTGAGCATGCTTTTGTAGTCACTAGTAATGGTGGGACTTCTTGTGGCCAGACTCATCTCCTTTCCACCACTTATCTTGTTAGCAGCCAGCACTAATGGGAAAAAGGAAGCAGGGCTTAAAAATGATGGTCTCTGAGAAACCTCCCACAGTGACAAAGCTGACACCAGGAAACATCAGCTTTCTGCTTTAGCATAAGCAGTAAGGAGCTCAGCTAGTATCCCTTGTGCTTGCACATAGATGAGCAAGTCTACTAATGAGACATCTGAACAGCCCTCCCCTCACTTCCTTTTGGTTTGATTCCAACCGCCAGAGCTACAGTATGTGTGTTAACTGAAGAATGGTGATGATGGATTTAACTATCCCAAACACTACCAGGGCATTTCCCAAAGATGATGTCAACTGTGCTGTAATTATTAAAAGAGCAACTGTTCCATACAAGCAGTTTAATGTGAGACTTACAGGTCACAGACTATGAGAGTCCAGAGCATTTAAAGCATGAGGGAAAATACACTTTAAAAAAAATCCATTTTGAATCAACTAATTTGAAACCCCACAGGGACTAAAGTAATTTAGCCATTAATTTCCATATCACTAACATTACAGTATTGTTTCCAGCTGAAAGTGTACGTTGCTGTAAGGTATCCAGAGGCTGACGCATAATTTTCAATCACAGTCTGTGTGAACTAGGCTCTTGAGCTCAGTTTTGTTCTGGAGAAAGATGTCTGAACTTTCAACCAGATCTCAACTCTACTTCAAAAGTAGATGTAGATTTTTTTAAGTGTCAAGAAATTTCTGAAGCTGAGAAACCTTTTACTTACTGCACACATTAGAGTCAGATATCCAACCCTACAGCTGATAAAGAATGAGGACTTTATGCTCCTTCCCGGGTCACCCGACTTATGGAGAAAGAGTTGAGTATTTCATGGAGGCAGCTGCTGACATCCTGAGATGGTCATCTCAGACTGATGGAATAAATCGCTAACTCACATTATCCATCAATGTATATTATTACTGATGCATTCTGAAATAAATTTTCAGGAATTGATAACTAACTCATAGATGACTGAGTGAACTCTATTTGCAACTGTTATTCCAAAACTGAATTCAATCTCTCTCTGACCTTCTTCATTTAAAGTGACTTCTTTTTTTTTGTTTTGTTTTGGTTTTTTTTGTTTGTTTGTTTGGTTTTTTGTTTGTTTTTGTTTTTGTTTTTGTTTTTTTTTCTAGGCATATTTTCAGCTTCCTGTGTCTTGCTGCTTCTACATTTCATCCAGACAGTGAACATTCCCAGTGACAATCTCTCCAAATATTTTCCTGCTGAAAGAGAGTATCTGCTGGTGAGCCCCGTTCATAAATTGTTAATGAGTTTCAACACTTCAGAAAATGGGACAGGTGAGTCACAAGCTCCTTTTGGGCTGGAAGAACCACTGAAAGACAGAACTGAAATAAGCAACTTGATGGGTCACTTCCAGTGAGTGCTGGAGAAAACAAAGTAATTAACCAGATTCAAAAATCATAAATTACCTCTGCTACTACTAAAAATAGCAATTCTATCTTTATAAACATTTTTTGCAGTATGAAAATCTGTAATAATTTCCACAGAAAACTGTTTATATCCTTGACAGATTGTGTTGTTTGCATAACCTGTAAAATTTTACATTTGACTATTCTGTTGGGCTGCAGAATTTTATGTTTTATTTCCCCTTTAGTCTTTCATCTGGAATAACTTTACTCATATTTCAGCTGTTTCAAAGCATGGATTAAAATATAAGGATATCAACGGGAAAAAATATATGAAGGAAAATATTTTATGCAAAACTCAGAGGAAAGCACAAGGAACAATTAGAAAATCATTAGGCTGGTAAATAAAGGGGTTTGGGCCATCTTTCTCATGAACTGAATAAATATGGAAAGAAGGTATGTGCTAAAATAAGGCAAACTAATGGAAAGAGAGGTTAACAAACTAGAAAAAGAAGGGGGCAATTTCTTAGTAGTTACATGTATTGGTTTGTGGGGTGGACCCTGAGGGAAAAAGAGAAAGGAACAGAACATGGATTTGGTCCAATTCTCCTTGATTTTGGTTAAGCAAATATTTATCAGAGACAAAATTCTTTCCTATGGGGGTCTATCTAGACTTCAGATTGCAGAAAGAAATACTGGATAAAACAAGCCATCTGTTATTTTATCAATTTTGTAGATTGCATGTAAGAAGTCTGAGAAGTTGTATCCCTGTAAGTAGTAAACACTCGGTTTGTGGTGGTATCTACTATAGTGGAGACTTTAAGCCATTTCTGTACACATAACAATACTGTCAGTGTAGATTTGAAAGGGGTTGCAGGAGCCCTTAATCCGATTTAATATCAGTTATACCACAAACTTGCCTGAGAGATGTGTGTTCCATTTCAGAATTCCCCCATACTCAGGACCCTGTACTTCCACTTTATTGCTTTACCATGTGCTGTAATAGGAGGAAGACTTGTGTATCCTCCCGAGAATTTGCTTTACAAAGAAACAGTGGATAAATAGAATACATCACTTACCTATGTACTTCTGAACCTTCACCATCCCACCCTTCAAAACATAGAGCAAGGGGGAATATTTATCTGGAAATCTAACAGAGGTATGCAGAACTGTTTGCAGACAATATTTTTACCAAAAAGATGGGTTTTCTTAATCACTAAAATCTTTCTGAATTTTTCAGCTGACAAAAATACAATAAATTGCCCTACAGGACTTGCTGCGTCACCAGAAAACTCAGGAAACAGCAAAAGTGAAAAAAAAAAAAAAAAAGAGAAGATACTCAGGACAGCATGTAAAACAGAGCTGCATCCCTTAATAAGCTCCCCTACAGAGGTGCAAATGGGGATAAAAAGTCTTTCATGTCCACATTTTCTGATTTTTTTTTTTCCTGTGATGAAAACCGTCCTTCACTTTTATGAGCCATACTAATGGAAACTGTCAGGCCAGCCTGACCTGGCAGCAATTTGTTGTCTCCAGTTTAGGACGCAGGAGGGCTGTGGTCTGGGAGGAGTTATGTGACAGATGCACTGGCAACACATGACACTGACTCTATCTTTGTCCCTTGCAGGCAGGAACACGTGTAATTGCATCAGATGCCAGAGCAGATATCAGGATGGGTGAGAACACACAAAATAGATATATGAAAAGAAGGAAAAGGAAAAGGAAAAGGAAAAGGAAAAGGAAAAGGAAAAGGAAAAGGAAAAGGAAAAGGAAAAGGAAAAGGAAAAGGAAAAGGAAAAGGAAAAGGAAAAGGAAAAGGAAAAGGAAAAGGAAAAGGAAAAGGAAAAGGAAAAGGAAAAGGGAAGGAAAGGGAAAGGGAAAGGGAAAGGGAAAGGGAAAGGAAAAGGAAAAGGAAAAGGAAAAGGAAAAGGAAAAGGAAAAGGAAAAAATGAAAAGGAAAATAAAGGAGGAAGAAAAAGGGAAGGGAAGGGAAGGGAAGGGAAGGGAAGGGAAGGGAAGGGAAGGGAAGGGAAGGGAAGGGAAGGGAAGGGAAGGGAAGGGAAGGGAAGGGAAGGCAAGGCAAGGCAAGGCAAGGCAAGGCAAGGCAAGGCAAGGCAAGGCAAGGCAAGGCAAGGCAGAAGAAAAAAGAGGGCAGAAAAAAAAAAAAAAAAAGAAGAAAAGAAAAAGAAATATGTTGTGCTTTATTTTGTTTTGCTGACATTGCTCTATTTCTTAGTATTGTCTAAAGGGCTTAAAGAGTACATTAATTTTTGCTGTATTCTCTGAAGGTAAATAGTGAACTATGTCATGTACCTGACAGTGCCAATAGCATGTTAGAGTGCAGGAGTGCAGATATGCTCAAAAATATAAAGAGAAGTATTTTCTGAGTACAATACAATCAAACAAAGAATACTAGGGGAAAAAATATTATTATTATTATTATTATTATTACTATTAAATACATATATTGACTGTTTCATCTGACAAGACCACCAAATTGGCCACCACCTGGTAATTCATGGGAGGCAGCATGGTCATCTCAGGCCAGTTTTCAAGATCTGAGAATATTGGCTTCACAACTAGCAGATGCAAGAAAGGCCATCAGTCTTGTTAAGACTGTGCTTTTTTCCAGATTGGATATATATTCTAACTCTTTTCTTTATACTGGTCAAGACTTTCCATCTTCTACAACATAAGGAATAGGGAAGGGTATAGGATTGTGGTTGACTTTGCATCCAACTTGAATCTTCAGGCATTTGCACACAGCTAAACTGAAAGTGCTGGGCAGCAGTTGGAGCCCAGAGTGAAATTCAAACTCTTGTCTCTGGAGTCACTGTGAAACACTTTATCCAAACCACAACATCCTACTGACAAATATTTTGAAAAGTCCCAAATGCTACAAATATCCAGTGCATTTTGTCACATAAAAGACACATACAGATCAACAGGTGAAGTTACAAATATTCTTAAGCTGGAGGTAGAAGGATTAAACAGGATGCAATTAGCATAGATTGCTCATTTTTATGTTGACATCAACAAAGATTAATTTCCTGAGCAGGGCCGTAGTGTTTCCTACAGCTGAGAAAGGAAGAACTGCACTGTAATGAATATACCAATGTCTTGTCAGTGTGGCTGCTGGCAGGAGTAGACCTTGTGGTTATCTCAAGCTCTGAAATTTCCATGCAGTCTGTGACACCTCCTATGAGCAGACAGGGACTCCCTTACTTGTCTGGCCATGAATTCTGCACACAGGAGGGACAAGCTGGGTATGTAGCTTGGATACTTAGCTGCCTCTTCCTAGCTGAGAATTTGCTGTATTTATCTGTCATGTATAGTCTGCTGCTCCACACTACGGTTATAAACTGCTTTCTCCAGTGTAGCCATAAATAATTTCTGAAAGAAAGAAGAAAAAAAAAAAAAAAGAAGGCTGTAGTGCTTCTTTGGCTCTGTACTGTTCTTCATGTGGCTTTTCTGCTCCCTGTGCAGTGGGATGTGGTGGCCAAAAGAAATAGGAACCCAGTGTCACTTTACCAAACTTTCAGTCAGGAATACATTTTGTTTCATACAGTACCCTCTTCGACTCAGAAAAAAAAATAAAATAAAATAAAAAATAAAAATAAAAAAAAAATCTCCAATAAACCTGGATGCAGATTGACTGTGGGTAACCACAGGAGAGGAACTGGGACAGTAAGCCTGAAATGTAAAGCAAGGCTGACCATCCAATGTCAGCTGATGGCCTGTGGCTGAGCTCCCATCTGCCCATCCAAATTGTTGCTTCCTGATTAGCTTAACAGTGGTGAAGTTTTCTGGACATTTTCCTGGGCTCTGTGCTGGGGTAGTAGTTTCAGAGCAGGGTTATTTATATGGCTGTATTGGCAGCAAGAAGGAGCATTGCTCAGAGGGGAGAACTGGGCACTGGAACCCCGAGGCTGCAGCAGTGTCTCTGGGCTCATTGTGTGGCCTTGGACAGATTGTGCCCAATGTGGGCCCAAAGTCAAGAGTTTCATTTGACTTTATTTATTTTTACTTTTTTTTTTTTCTTTTTTTCCCCAAATCCAACAGGAAAATATCTGTTTCTTTTACACGTTCTTAGTGTATTTGTCTTGAGATTTACAGCTCTGCTGCTGCTGCTCAGTCCGATTCAACAGTTTTGAGACTACCGCAGTTTATCTAGTGCCCAAGCTCCCTGGCTATCCATGCTGCCTATTTGTCAGCTCCTATTTAGCTTCAGCTTGGCAGGAGGAATGGAAAATAGATAAGGAAAAACTAGGCACAATCAGAGTCTTTTATAAATTCTGCTTCTGTAAGCCTCTAGGAGTCCGTTCTGGAAAATGATAGTAAAGTTAACCAGAGATCATTAGAAAAATGGTCCATGAGGCTTGTATGTGTGCTGTGATTTGCTGGAAAAGAAGCTACTTGAAGTCTGAATGTCAGTATGTGGGCTCTGTGACAGAAAGCGTACAGCTCAGGGAAACAGCAATCAAACAGTTACCACCAGGTAGACACAATGAAATGCTAAGACCCTGGACCTGGGTCAAAGAACTGGGAACTCAGTCTTTTGAAGAGCCGCTGTGTTGGGATCATGATGAAAACAAGCAGCACTGTTTTCCATAAATATTTCTGTCCTGAGATGCTGCCCTTTGAGGAGGTCAGCAAGGAGTTGTACTTGAAAGGAAGATGGGACTGTTGTTTTGATTGCAGTGTGGAACAGACTGTATTGAGCTGCAAAACTTCAGAAGGAAGAGATCCTGTGTATGAGATGGAAAATGGGACATTCAATCCTAGATTAGACACTTGTCCAAGATACAAATGATAGGTGCAGCTTCAGCATGAACACTTGGTGTTGCTTTCTATTACTGGTGGTGATGTAACTGTAAAATACATGCAAAGTATATTATTGTCTGCTGTAGAATCTAATTTAGTAACAATTGAGATAAAATCAAAATGTATTTGCTCCTGACATAGAAGAAAATTCTTCACAACAAGCATCTCGTATTTCCTCCATATGATACACATTTGCATCAGAGAGTATGATAGCAAAATATAAGAATTTGAAGTCAGGTTACTCAGCACAATACACAAGTTTTTAATGATAATTTGGGAGGAGTTATCACAGAGCTGTAGTTTATGATTTGTTTTCATCTGTGATCAGGTACCTTCCCAACTTATATATCTATTAGACATCAGTGGTAGGTTTGCAGGTTATGTTCAGAATTTCTCAGGTAAAATGCCATGGCCCAGATACTGATGGTGTTCAGTTTTTCATAACATAACAGTCTTCCCTGACTTTGAAAACTCTTCATCTACAAAATGACTGGAAAAATGATATAACAGAAGAGTCAAACGCACACAGAGGTTCTCAGTCTTTACTGACTCTTGGAATCACGTAAGTTACTGTGTATTAACCTTGCCTTCCTTTACTGTATGGTCAGTTGTATCATGTAACCTTGAACAATTTTGGAAAGCCTTTCTGCTTGCATGTAGGAACTACAGAAAAGGATCACAGCTAATTACGTTCAAGTCCTCTAGCCTAGAGATTTGGTAGAACTTTGCTACTTTGGACAGTAATACGCAATGTTAGAAAAGCCTGCTCCATAGCTAAATTGAACAAAAAGTATTTGATGTTTGCCAACATTTTTCCACCACCATTTCAGGTCTTCTCCCCCAGCCCACACCACCATCACTGACATTGCATGACAGCTCACTCATGTTGAAATACGGTAGTATAAATGCTGCTACTGTTCTCTGAATGGGTTGGAGTTACAGATTTTCCTTGGCAAGTTCTGAGACAGTATTTGGAGATTGTTGATTCAGAACTGTTAACTGTATTAATCATGTAACAAACATGCACGCAGACTGCCAGGCTTAATAAATCTTCCTAGCGTGCAACCTCCCATCATAAACACATTCAGAAACATTTAAGCAATCCCTGAGCATGGAAGATAATCATTAGTTTCCTACCATATGCTTTAAGTTTGCTGAAACAATCAATGTCAAGTCAAGATGAGCATAAGTTGAGCTTTCCAACTTAGTTTTCATCCCAAGAGGCAAGTGTAAGGGAAATGCCTGCAGCCAAATGTCTAGCACTTCAGCTTCCCAAGAAGCTGTTTGCACATTGTAATTATAATTGTTGCTTAAGCTCTTCTACATGTGAGATTTTCATTTCATTATGCCGAAGTTCTGTACAAAATTGTAATTCACAACAGGCCATCCCTGTCCTGAGAAACTCCTAGTCTTAGTAAAGAGGAAAATATTGCCATATTAACTAATCAGAGTTAGTTGGAGTTAAATCAAAGCCAAATTAAATAATGTTCATAAGAACAGCACAGAAGGTTGTAGTAGAAGCAAGACAACATGAATTTATGCAGTTCAGCTTACTGATCAAACCATTTAGGGCAGCATCTTTCCTGTGGAAAATGTAACCCTGTGGAAAGAGATGTAAGGAAAATGTCAAGTCAGCTTCCTCAGATCTCAGGACCATAGTGGAATTAGATTGTTTCATCAGATCTCTTAGTCCTCCCACATTCTTATACTAAGAATTCCCATAAGAATATTCTTTCATGAACAATGAGTTTAATAAGACATTCTGTTTCAGTAGTTACTAAAATCCTAAAACTAAAACAGGTGGAGACCAAGATATGCCCCATACCTGAAGCTGTGAGTTGCCAGGGAAGCAGGTGGGCTGTAAAGGGCCAGACAAACACAATTTAATGAGAAATCTTCTCACATTAAGTGCCTTCCCATTCCTAGTACAGGAGTAATTTCCTTCAGAAGGGTATTTTTGCTTCTTCTGAAAGACATTTCTCCTGCTTCTCCAGAAATCCATGACCAAAAGGAGTCTGACTATGGACGCGAGAGATAACATGTCTTAATTGTTAAATACTTCAGTTAAGGAGGATATCAACTGGTATGCATCCCAGACATAGTCACAGATGTGGATTTAGTTGATAAAAGTTTTGGTCTCAGAAGTAGGCAACTCTACCCGTGAGATCCCTTGTATTGGTGCTTTTTCACTATCAGTGCAAAAAAGCCAAATGAAGGTACTATCTCAGCTAAATACTTGAAGCAAGAAGAGGTGGGCCTGTGAAAATAATTCAGCCAGGAGTGTAAATTAATCTAACCCCTTTGCAACTGTCTCTCCAGAAGTAGGCTGAAGAACAGAGATGATGCGGTTGGAAGAATGTCTTCACAGTTACTTTTGGAAACTTCAAGATAGTTAGGAATAAGAACAAAATTATTAATTAGACCCAACTGAATATAGCTATTTCTGTTCCTTTATCCATTCTTTCCTTCCATGGGCACAAAGTTTGTTTAAATGCTGAACTGGTCAGACTGTAGCACACTACAAAATGAGGAAGAAATTCAACACACCAAGAACATGATCAGAGCCTTCATAAGCTAATCTCTAAAATATAGCTCTATCTAAAAGATCAGAGTTGATTCTTTAGCTGACAGTTCCAACAAAATCCCTGCTGAATAAGGCAGAAATGTGGTACACACAGAACATAGTGTCTACTTGATCACTGTGTAGATGTAGAATGGAAATGTCCAGAACAGGAATTTGCAATGTTACACCAAGAGCTGCTGTAATAGCGCTCTAGCAGCCACTGCTAGCACAAAACACATTGCTGGAAGAAAGAATTCAGCAATATCTTTTATTCCTTCATTTTATTTCTTTTTCTTTTCCATGTACACTGGATTTTTCATGGCAGGGAAACATAACAACTCTGAAGACTTGGAAGAACAAACAGGAAAAGCTAAAAGACACCCGGCAAATACATGGCAAATCTAGAGAAACAACCCAAATCCCTGAATCCACCTCAGTCCTCAGAATTTGGCCTTCATCTCCATTAAAGTGTCATATACAGACTTTTCATTGGCAAGGTGGAATAAGTGGGACACAAGAATTTTAGTTTCTGTGATCACCGTACCCGTGCTCAATACCTTCCTTCAATCTGGTTGTCTGTGAATCTGAAAAGGTCTTTGGATTCAGCTGCGGTAAACAGACACCTTTGCACCAATGAGGAAAAAAACAGAGTGAATGTAATGAGTGAATAAAATATGTCCTGTGTCTTTGGCTGAATATTTATTACTATTCAGTCTGATGCTGACTTTGCAGGGTTTTGAGCTTTTTCTGTCTTTCCTCCCTTTCCCAAAGAGCACCTAACTAACAGAGAAAAGTTAAAATACCCATCTGCATTCATTGTAAGTGTCCTTCTGAAAATTCAGTTATTCCTCTCAGTGGCCCAGAAAGAAGTTAAGCCAAATCATCATCAAGAAATGTTCATGGTGTTAGACATATATCTGCTGACACATAAACATAACTGGGTTTTGGTTTGCTTGCACATAACACACAGAGGTGTGACGATACTAAGCCCTATTTCAGGAACAGTCATAGATGAAAGGATAAATACAGACACATTTCTCCCCCTGTTCAGAAATGAACCCTGTCATAAAGAAGACTGCATAACTGACATAGCCATTAACTAAACCTAAGTATCATCAACTGCAATATTAACCACGGAAAGATTGCTGGGGTTTTTGTTTTGTTTTGTTTTTGTACCAAAGGGCCTATAAAATCTTGTGCAGCTTATCAATATTTGTTTTTTGCTGTTGCTGTTACTTTTTCTGCTACGGTCTTTGGTATAGAGTTGCCCATTTCAGTGCATAAGTAGTGTCCTCTAACCATCTTCCTTGGAAAGCCTCGCAAAAGTCTGTTTTCCATCAAGAACAGAACACAACTTTTTCTTCCTCCTTATTTTTATATCATTATTATTTTTAAATACGTACATATAAACCAGTCCTTCAGCCCTGCCAACTCCAGAGTCATTTCTTGGCTAAAGGCTGGAAATACTTTCTACTCTTGCACGAAGTAGAGAGAGTCAGAGGGGAGGTGGTGGGTGAGTTTGGGGTGGGGACACCAAGAAGGAAAGAAATAGTGAAGTGCACCTCCATAGCCTGCAAGAGGAAGATAGATTAACTTCTTGTAACACATCGCGGTACAAAGTCAGCAGAACTTCAAAGGAAATGAGCCATAATTCAGGAGAAGTAAAAACAAGCAGCCAGTCTTCTCAAATCCCTCTCATTCTTTTTTTCTTTTTTTTTTTTTTTTTCTTTTTCTTTTTTTTTTTTTTTTCTTTTTCAATTCCTGCTTTCTAAAATTCCGTTGTAGTCAGAGAAATCACAGTGGTCAAATACAAGGTTTTTTTTTTAATCTATTAGCTTTATTTAACCAAGACTTCTGGGAGGAAAAATGCTGTGCTTTTGAAAGATGAACACATGTCAGGTCTCACGCACTCAGCAGGAGGCTCACACAAGTGATTCCCACCTCCCTCCTTCTCCCAGTGTTACTGGGGTCACTGCCCTTTTCATAATCATGTGTTCACATCTCAGGAACAATCATACAGTGTTGTGGCTGGTGTCATAAAACCAGGGAACCATTAGGGTTAGAAAAATCCTCTAAGGTCATCCAATACCATCCAATCCAATCCAATCCCAATCCCAATCCCCACCATGCCCATTGATCACATCCCTCAGTGCCCCATCTCCACAGTTCTGAAACACTTCCAGGGATGGAGGTGACCCCACCACCTCTCTGGGTAGCTGTGCCAGAGCATCATCACTCTTTCAGAGAAGAAACTGTTCCTAATCTCCACCACCTCAACCTCCCTTGGATGTGAGAGAGTTCCCAGTTCATGGCACAGAGTTACTGGCAGGCCTTGTACCCACAGCTACTGTGTAGCACCTCTGTCATAGAATCATAGAACCCTTAGAGTTGGAAAGGACTTTCACAGGTTACCTAGTCCAACTCTCCTACAATGAACAAAGACATCCACAGCTCAGTCAGGCTGCCCAGAGCTGTCTAGCCTCACCTTAAAAGTATCCAGGGACAGGACATCCACCATATCTCTACGCAGCCTGTGCCAGTGCCTCACTATCCTCACTGTAAAAGACTTTTTTCCTTATATCTATCTTAAATCTACCCTCATTTAGTTTGAAACCTTTTCCCCTTGCCCTATCACCACAGACCCTGCTAAAGAGTCTGTCCCATTCTTTCCTGTAGTTCCCTTTTAGATACTGAAAGACCTCTGTAAGGTCACCTCAGAGCATTCTCTTCTTCAAGCTGAATAGCCCGAGCTCTCTCAGCCTGTCCTCATAGGAGATGTGTTTCATCTCTTGGATCACTGCTGTGACCCTCCTCTGTATTGGGTGCTTTATCATGCCCTGTCAAATAACTCATCGTACTGGGGGTCTTTGCCTCCCACACAACCTGAGAGCCAGGTAAAATAGGAAATTTGCTTCCTCCATTTGAAAAATTGCACATTTGAAAGGAACAGAGTACTCAGCCTCTGCTAGTCTTAGACTGCAAGGGACATGCTGTTTCTGGCTTCCAAGTTCCAGGTCAGCAAAGTCATCTTGAGGAAATAACTGCCCACTGACAAAAGAGACGGGATTAATCTGATTCAGCTGAGTGGTCTTCAAGTGAAATATATGAGTCTGAACAGTTACCCCAAGCTTCCTTTAATGTCAGTGAAGGGAAACAAATGAAAGCAATTGCACCATGAATTCAACAAGTCAATTTCCAGAAGTGCTTTTTTCTCTCCATTAGTTTTAACCAGAAGTCTAGGATGAGTGGTTGTGGTTTAGACATTCAGCTGTAAGAGGTCCAAAGTTAAGGTAAGTGAATCCAACCCCAAAAGACCACTTGGATATTAAAAAACCCATCACAAGGACTCCTTCCCACAGAGTGTCTACTGTTCCTTTGCACTTAGCATGAAGAATACAAGGAAACCACAAAACAGAACTAGGCCACGTATGGAGTATTAACATCTGTAGATGTATTTCCACAAAATTACTGATTTTGCTGCTCAGTTGGCTTCTGATGTCTTGGGCAATAAACTCAGGTAGGCCTTCTGGCGTGTTCCCATCGCACCTGGAGGAATAGATGTCCTTTCCACCCTCAACAATGAAGGTACCTCAGGGCATGTTCCCATTGGAGTGAAGAGAGAGACAGAGGGCTGTTATACCTTTGTTACACTTGATTCCTCCTGCAGATGATAAATATCCATCAAGATGATTATACCTATGCTATTCCCAAAAGAAAATAATATTATATATAATATTAGAAACTCCATTAGCTCTAACATCACCTACTAAAACACTCCTGCTCTAACAGTTTTTGTTGGCAAGATGATGAACTATTATTTGTTTGTTCATATATATATATTTATATATAAAGAAATCATATTTATGGTTGAAATATGGCTATGTTAAAAACAGTAAGTGAAAAAAGTATACTTTGGTATTCATATTAAGAACCAACATGTGATATATACTAAGTAGGTTTGGTATATAGTTATAGATCCTGTATCCTTCCTTAAACTTGCATTTCCATTTCCAAGGAGTCCTATCAGCCCACCTGTACCCCTTTACGAGTATGAATTCACCTTTCCTTGCAGAAAGCCCATGGGTTCCCAACACATCCCCGTAAGATATTGTTTTCCACACTTAATGGGAAAGAAATGGAAAACTTAGATTTTTGACCTGGAATTGGGAACAGGTATGCTGCATTTGTTCAATCTCTCCTAACTGTAGCCAATATGTGCAGCATATCTGAATGGAAAGTGAGAACGCAAGAATGAATTGTCTCCCAGAGAAAAATGTTCTCAACAATAAATAAAGTCAGTGTTCAGACACACCATAGGAATATAATGAATAGAGCTGACAGGAACAGATGGGAGTTGTGGAAATATTTGTCATCAAGGGATTATAAATGGCAAAACCTTTAAGGTTGCAATCGACAGCACAAAATCTGCATCCTATCATGCAATGGTGGGAGGCATTGCCAAGATCAGGATGTGTTTCACTGTGGTAAGCAGTACAGCAGTCCAGTCTGGATCTGTCCTGGAGTTATCAGTGTGTCCCAAACACTCCCTGACATGCTCTTTGAACCCCCAGAGCAAGGTTTATATTGTAGATTAGGTTTGCTTAACACTAACTGCCCTCCCCACCCAATAATCTGACGTCTTCCCCTCTGAGGCAGGAAAGGAGAGGCCAAGGGACAATCACCATGTTGGGCATGGGAGAGAGAGCAATATCCTGACAACCAGGGGCACCAGAGGGATGCTGCTGTCAGAACCCTGGCAGCCACAGATCACGTGGTTTCCTTTGGAAATGATGGGAGGAAGGTGCTGGGCTTCTCTGAGAAGTCAGCTCACTGAGTGTCAGTGCTTGTGATATGATGGCAAGAGAGGATTTTACAGGATTTTCGTGATCTCATCCCTTATCCTGAACTTATCTGCTCTTTTTAATCTGTATGAAAGTTAAGGGGAAACCGACTGGGAAAGACTGAATTGTTCTTCCCCACATCATCGTAAAAATGCTGACTGATCAGTTTGTTCTGTCCTGAGATATTTCCTGGAAGAAGTAACCTTGCGTTTTATGACTTCATGGCTACAGTCCACCTCTGTTCAACAGAGCAGTTCTGGAGTGATGCAGCTTTCAGTGTATGGACTGTGTTCTGTGCTTTGATTCCACAAGAGCCATTTCACTGCCAGATTGAAAAGGAACCAGAGAGGCCCTGTCTGAAGTACGGCCACCCTTAATCAGGTTAGTTGACTGTTACATCAAGTAGAAATTAATTACAGCTTATTGGTTTTGAGGGTGATTTTTCTCGTAAGTAGAAGATGGGTTACATATCCAGGAATCCTATGTAGACTTCAAGCAAGGGATTGCTTAAAAGCTGTAATAAAAATACTTTTCTGTTTGCCTTCTAGACACTGAAAGCAATTAAGAAACACACCCTTCTTCATAAAGCTTTTCCAAATACTGGTCCTTCAAGATTATTGTGCTAAGCACAATACCAAGCAGACCTTTCTCCTGCTGACAAGTGGGAAACATTACAATGAGTTTCCTGGAAAGGATATGTGATTTCCATCTATGGAGGTCTTCATGAGAAAGTGAGATAAACCTCTGTTGATATTAATGTAGGCATACTTGAAATTGATTTAGAGAGGTCCGCTCAGAACACTGAGTGATTCAATCACCCTGAGCAGAATTCACGTGCATCAGATTCCAAGGAGAGAGACTTCTTAGTTTCTCATAGCCAAAACGTCATATACTGTCATGACACTGTAATCTCATTTTCCCAAGTCATGAAAGATCTATGTCCCATCTTGGCCTCTGAGCATCAGACTGTATTCCCAGAAGGCACCATTACGATGACAACACCATTTTCTGGACAATGTTGGAAACCTTGGTCCTAGACTCTGCAGACTGTATACAAAGTCCAAAGACAACTTTTGAACAGCTCAGAATTTAGTATAGGATCATGGAATTACTCAGGTTGGAAAAGACCTTAAAAAATGTTGCTAGGCAAGAATGCTTGAGCCATTCTTTGAAACAGGTTTGCTTGTCATCAATATATTCCACATTCTAACCTGTACACAGCAATAAAGCTGGAGGATTTTGTCGTCTCCTTGCAGATGTTTTTCTAGATAGACTATAAGAAATTTAAACAAACCTCTCTACACTTATCAGCTTCCAAGATGCAATATAGTAAATTATAAAATTATGTCTGGAGTAGAGGCATGTTTAATAACAAAATTTTTAAGCACAATTATTTACTTGGAAGACATCTCAGTACTCACCATCAGCTAAGCTACATTTTCTACCATATCTTCTTCAAAAGGCCTCTGTGGACCCTGGTGGAAATGTTTCTACTTGAATAGCTTTCTGATAGAATATTAAGATTTTTGGCAAAAAAAAAAAAAAAAATAATTCAGCCTTCCAAAAAGTGTTTGCTTTCCATGGCATATTTCAAAATTCACAGTAAGAGGAAATACCTAAAGACCACAAATGTTCCTATGGACAAAGCACAGTAGGATCTTGCGGCAACTGTATTTTTGGTGCTGCAAGTCTCCCTCCCCAGTCTGGGCCAATTTTTCCAGTGAGACTACATCTCCCATGATGCTGTAGCACCAGGTTTTCTCATGATATCTTACAGGGAACAAGACTGTCAGGTACTTACTAGTCCAGGGAAGTGGGTGGGTACTGAAAATATTAGGAATACAGTCAAATGAGAAATTGCTGCAACATTTTCCAAATTTGTATTTTCAAGCTTATGTAAAAAATTTTTATTTTTATTCAGCAGAACTAATTTTTATCAAAACTCATGGAATCACAGAATCATGGAATGGTTTGGGTTGGAAGAAACCTTTAAGATCTCCCAGTTCCAAGCCCCTGCTATAGGCAGTGACACCTCCCTCTAGACCAGATTGCTCACAGCTCCATCCAGCCTGGCTTGAATGCTTCCAGGAAGGGGGCATCCACAGCCTCACTGGGCAACTTGTTCCAGTGTCTCACCACGCTTAAAGAAAAGAATTTCTTCCTAATATCTAGTCTAAGGGATAAAAATCAGTATTTTCTGTGTAAAAAAGAAAAAACACCAATCATAAGAACAAAAAACAGGACAAAGAAAAACAAAAAAAACCCTATCGTAACCTGTTTGTTTTGAACTGCAAAAGCACAATGAATCTCCAGAGAGCTGTACCCAAAGGACTGGATTTCTCAGCTGGTGTCAATTAACATTACAGCACTTACTATGAGGGGAGCAAAGCTGACTTACAGGAGCTAAAGATTAAGCCAAAGTTTTTTTTAAAGTACTTTATGTTCTCTGGGCAAAAAGAAATACATATTTTCCCTTCAAACCATGTTTCAGGAAGTAAATGTGGAGGAATACACAGCTCTTCTTAAGAGTTTTCTTTTTGTATCCAGTTATTTCACTGTTCCCATTTTCCTGTGCTAACTTTATTGACTGATCTTTTTCAAACATTCTCATTTATAATCAGTGCCATAATCACACACAAACACACACACACACACAAAAGGAAGAAAAAGAAAGGCTTTCAGTTTTATATACGTTTCCTTCAGTATTCAGAGGCTCCTCCATTCTTTCTGTCAGTTTGTAATACTCATTTCCACCTCTCACTTGCTGTATTTTGAGAGAGTGCTTATGAACTTTCTGCTGTACTGTCCATGCCACAGGGAGACGTTTGCAAACATCTTTTAAAGTCCCTCTACTGATCTCCCTTCAAAACATCCTTTGCAGCACAAACAGCGTGATGATGTTCAGATTTCTGATGCAATAGCTGTTTTGTGCTGCTCAGTACAGTGTGATTTTTCTCATCAGTGATAGGCACGTATCTTCATTGTGGATATCCGCACCAAAAGCCATCACTCAACCTCTTGTCCTAGCCAGATGTGTGATCTTGGGTGTAATTCAGCACATCTCTTTTGAACATCTTTAAGATTAGATATACTGCAACTTGAACACTTTCTGCGGTGTTAGCAGTATCACCATGAACTATAGAGGGAGACAAGGGTGACCAGATGAGATGGAAGTGTTGGCTATGGAAGACAAATCCCATCTCTGTCCATTCCCTTTTGTACTTCCACTGACCAACCAGTAGCTTCCTCTTATCTTATTCTAAATTTGTACCCTCCTTGGGACATGGAGCACCTTTTCGTTCTTTGCTCACACTCCTTGAGAACATTGCTAAGGAATGGGCATTCACAAGGCCATAATAGTGATAACTGTAGTAATTATTCTGCAGACCAAGATCAGCCCACAGGGCACAACACACACACTAATACCATCTGTGTTTCTCTTTCAGTGTATATCTCCTGTTTAGGCAGTCATTATCCACACCCTATTCCAAGCTTCCTAATCAGTGTTGGAGAAATAGTCCACATGGTTCTTGGTCCTAAGAACCATTTTTGGTCAGATATCATGATTAGAACAGGCATGATGTAGTAATCCTCACAAAACCAAAACAATAATAGTGATGGCAATAATAATTTATTATTATTTCTCGTTGTATGTTAGCCCATTTTGGAGAGCTAATTTAGCTGAACAGGGACATGGTTTCAATTAAACCAAATGGGATTTAGAATGAAAATTCACTGACCTTAAAATTAGACCAGGGCGTTTTAATCTCAGAGGTCAGTTGTTACTGGCAGACATGGCAATGTATCATGAACAAGTTGGTTTTAAAATCTGAAGCACTTAGAGTAGCTATGCCAAACATTTTTTGCTTACTTCCACTTGCCTATTGCAATGGCAATGTACTTGCTTTTACTTGTATCGGTAATGATCTTTCACATCTGAAGATAAGTAGCATGGTACTGAAGTGAAGAAGAAAGAGAAGGGAAGGGAAGGGAAGGGAAGGGAAGGGAAGGGAAGGGAAGGGAAGGGAAGGGAAGGGAAGGGAAGGGAAGGGAAGGGAAGGGAAGGGAAGGGAAGGGAAGGGAAGGGAAGGGAAGGGAAGGGAAGGGAAGGGAAGGGAAGGGAAGGGAAGGGAAGGGAAGGGAAGGGAAGGGAAGGGAAGGGAAGGGAAGGTGCTTGAAACTGCTTAACTGCCAGTGGAATACACTTTGCTTCAAGGCCAAGGAACCAGAGATGGATCTGGATTATAGACAGGGCTGTAAATCAAGTGGATTTGGAAACTCCTTTTTGGCACATCAGCATGAGCAGGTTAACAGTGGCCAGTGTGATCAAGAGGAAAAGGCAGCCCCTTTCCACACTCCTCTATAGAAAAGAAAAAGAGAGAGAGTTGTTGTTTCCAGATGTTCTGCAAGGAAAAGCAGAAATGAATGGAAAGAGGGTGGATCCACACAACAGGGAGAAATCCAACCGAGACTCAAACATGATTTTCTGAGGAAGTCTAGAAGTCAGCTGCTGAAAACTGGGAGGGTGTGGTGGGAGAAAGTAACTCTATAATCTTTCTGGATTTGTTCTGCTTTTTCCTTCTGTACTTAAGCATCCTGCATTGGAGGGACCAGCAGATACAGCCAGGTTTTGTTTGCTTGCACACCACAGGTATGGCAAGGATAAGCACTACCTTACAAAACACGTAGATCTCACAGCAGCCTGATGTGGCTACGGGAGCCCACAGAAGATGTAAGAAAAAGTTACTAGAAATGTTAACATCAAGTTTTGGGTCCTGATTATATGAAAACAGTATTTACATTTCTCTTTGCTTTTCAGATTTCTAGCATACTTTGTTGTGCTCACAGCAAGGCAAATGAATCTAACAGTTGAATACATAACAATGTAGAAATTATTAAAGCTTATTTTAAGTGACCTTACCTAAATGGAGCCTAAAAACAGGCAGAGTCAACTCTTTACAAGGGTAGACAATGGCAGGACAAGAGGAAATTGTTATAAGTTGGAGGGAAGATTTAGGTTGGACGTCAGTGGGAAGTTCTTGTTTACTATGAGAGTAGTGAGGTGCTGGAACAGCTGCCCAGAGAGGCTGTGGATGCCCCATCCCTGGAAGAGTTCAGGGCCAGGTTGGAAGGGGCTCTGGGCAGCCACATTAAATGTGGAGGTTGGTGGCCCTGCCTGCTGCAGGAGGGTTGGAGTTTCATGATCCCTGTGGTCCCTGCCAACCCAAGCCATTCTATGGTTCTACAATTCTGTGATTCTATGATTCTTTGATCTTCAGTAGTAAATGGAAAACATCGAGTCACCATTGCAGAAAGTAGCCCATGCTTTTTGTTTATGTATTTATTCCCCCCAGACTGGTACGTCTCCAATTAAAACAGATAAAGAAATATTTCTTCAGGCTCGCAGTGGTAGTTACAGGGAAAAAAAACAACAAATTAATAGGAAAAATCAAAGCAATTTTTTTTTTCCAATTGTGTATGTAAGTCCTATGATGAGATATTTATGGCAAGTTTCTGACTGCAACCTGGACAGATAGACTTGAATGTTTCTTTCCCACTCACTTCTTCTAGGAAAATTTCATTTAATAGAATGACAGAGCATTAAAAATAAAAATAAAAATAAAAAATAATAAAAAAAAATTCTAATAAGAGTAAGAGGCGGCACCCCAAAATATTTATCCAAAGAAACCTACAATGATTTCAAAGGGATTATTTTATTTCTTCTAAAAGCAAACTGAACAAGCCTGTAAGGTCAAATCTTAATATGGTTAAAAAAATACTGCATACCTTTCTAAATTTTATTAGCACATGTATGAAATAAAACAACGATCCACATAACTATTTTAAAGCATTTCTTGAAATGAGCTAAGAAAGCTAACATCCAGAAAATGAGGGCATTGAAATCCAAATTGTGTTTATACCAGTAAAACTCTTAGACTATAATTAATCTAGCAGAACATGGAGATCACTGTATTTGCCAGGACTCTGTCACAGCATTTATACATGAACTGACCCAATACAAATGAACATCTAAAATTAAACTCAAAGTTCTGAGTTCATACTAGTGGCAAAGAGCACTACACCCATTGAGATATTGGAAGGGATAAGATTTATGCAGCTGACTCTGTTTTCCAAGCTATTCCTACCCAGTTTTCCAGAGGAAAGTTGTCATGTTTCTTCTAGTTATAAGAAATCTGTTACACAACAGGTGTTCAAGGATAAGAGCAAAACCAATAGACCAGGCACACAGCAAAACTTTCCCCCTACCTGTCCCTCCTTCAACTTTTCCAAAATGTAATGAGCATATGTAAGTATGTTATCCAAAATTCCCTTAGCGGTTTAGTAAGGCCTGAGGTCATTTCGTGCTCCATCTAGTAACCCAAAGTGACCTCATAACCAAGTGCATGACTGGATTGCCATTAAATTGATGAATAGAGGTGTAATCAAGAGACTGCAGCCCTCATGCTAGCAACAAGGGCTTAGAAACCACAGGTTAATTCTACAACCCATTTTCTTTACATAGGTTTGTCCACTCCTTCAGTTCCTGGAGACAGTGTTCTTTGTAAGAAAGGGCACGAGGAGCAGGAGCTTAAAGAATCTGTATCCTTTCAACTGCCCAAAAAGGACCCTTTCTTTGTTAAAGATGTGGAGTGAGTTTTATAAGTCATCCTGGGCTGTGCAGCTCAGTCTTTATTTTCAGATTTCTCGCTTCATATAGATCTTTTTTTTTTTTTTTAAGGTGTGTGTGGAGGAGGGGGCTGCAACAACAATTTAAGTTCCTCTTCCACCACTCACTCCCATTTTTATTATTCCTGCATGAAATTTCGCAGTAAAAATATTTAAGGAAGGAATCTGAGTTTGCCAGATGAACGGACTTCGCTAGATATTTATTCTCAGCAAAGGCAACATCCTTTATCAGTTCTAAATTGCCATCATTTTAAAATTACAGTTACTGTTATTGTTGGTTACTGTGAAGGAAAACACTTCAGGCATGTTTCTTCTGAACAGAATTCTCGCCTTTAACACCCATGAAGGTTATTTCAGAAGGTGGTAAAAGCAACAACAGGGGACTGACCTTATCTAATTTCATAAAGAAAACTTCTAGGTATCAGCTTATCATCCTGGCTTTCCCTAAAACCCAGTGGAGAAAAATTACATCTTCTATGGCCTGATTCTTCTGTCTGCCTTGGACAAATCCTACATTAAATCCACTAAATGTCCTGCAATTAAAGGTGATGTTAATTGTTCAGATGGGTTCCAGCCCTAATGGTAAGGATATGTAGGACAACATCTGTTCCTTTAAGGCTATTTCATCAAGGAACTTTTCCAAAGTAACAAAGGGATATTAAAATGGGAATTAAACATGATCAGTTGAACTTACTGATACAGAAGGACATGGAATACAGAAATGTTGATTCAAGCTAGGTTGGTAACAATAAGGATCTCCAAACTGGGATAATAAAAAGTAAAAAAAAAGGAGGAAATGATAAGAAAAATGTTGATACAGACACCTGGCATGGGTGAATACAGTACTAGATCCTGGAGTTAGACTAAGGTCAAGGCCCAGTGTTGTGAGCCAATAGGACCAGTGGTTGCCCCAGTAGGAGCAATTGGGGACATTGATATGGGAATGATGTATACTTGCTAAACAGCTGTGGTGTAATTGGAATGAGTGGCTGGGTTGAGAATTTTCCTCATTATTACTACAGCAGAGTGTTAAAAGTAAAGAAAGATTTGACCAGGCCTGTGCTTTCCCATTTTCCATCCATTATTTCAGTCTGACTTTAAGAAACATTACGTTTCTTCATTTATTTACCTGCTTTATCAAAGAGAGAGTTTTAAAATCAATTTTTACATAAAGCTAGCTACAGTTAAAATACACTATGTTAAAACGCTGCTTCATTTTCTAGTTTTGTTTCAGCTTCCTCTATTTTTACTTAATTTTCTCTAATGTTTGTTCTCTTTTCCCCTATCTCCTATCAGAGAATCATAGAATGGCCTGGGTTGAAAAGGAACTCATCTAGTTTCAACCCTTCTGCTATGCACAGGGTCACCTGTGCTTTAAGTTTGGTCATCACATTTGTTTTTTAAGAGAGATCTGGAGGAATAGGAAAAGAAAAAACAACAACAAAACATCAAAGTTCCAGAATGTTTATTTATATTTCAGCCATTTGCTTGGTTCAGAAGCACTTCCAAGTCCATGGATTACCTAATATCTCTTGGATTTTGACACGAAAATCAGCATGTAGTTTTAGTTTTTATTACCACAAATAATCAAAATATTACCTCGGCACCCAATCCAATAAATAGAAGAGGAAAAGGTCATCTGGATTCCTTTGGGAAATTATATTTTCTGCTAAGTTTTCTGTTGCTCTTTCAAGCCTATTTATACAAGCAGGTAATTATTTTATTTTATTTTATTTTATTTTATTTCATTTCATTTCATTTCATTTCATTTTCAAACTAGATTGTTTCAAATATAAATAGGATTTCTAAATGAATATCTTCTTCATAAGAACTTTGTTTTTCTCTTGTGGATACGGGCAATTATTTTTGTTCGTAACATTATAGAATAAAAAACCACAGAAATGGCTGACATTCTGCACAACTGAAAATCCAGTGTTTTTAAAGGAGTATAGAAAATGAAACCCATTAAAATCTTGACAGTGAGATGTATTAATATTTTGGAGGAAGGCTGTATCCTACCAAACAAGGTTCTGTCAGTACTGGTTTGGGGTCAGAAGTGTTCAGGATGTTGTACAAGATTGTCTTTGCACTACACTCATGTTTGTCTGCCCATGCACCCTGCCACTGCACCAGCACTGGCCTGAAAGCTTTGCACAATGGACACTGTTTTTACCAAATCCTGGAGTATGCTACTTATTGAGACCAGAAATTCAGTCTCACATACATGCTGACTGTCGTTATTAAGCGGAGTAAAAGCAATTGTACCTATTATAATAGATATTCCAAAGCAGGAATGGTGGGATTTAACTCAGAGGTTAAGACTCCTAGTTTATTGTGTTGTATAGCTGCTATTCTGAATGCAACCAAGGCTTACACCTTGGGCATAGTCTGGCTCTGCACACATAGATGTCTAGTGCCAGTTGAGATATGCAAGTATTCCTTATAGCCTACCAGTGTTACTCCAGAGTTACAGGCCTCCTTCAGCTGCTTTGTCCCATCTTTGATCCTAATGGAGATGTTTCTGATGCCTTAGTGCACAAGTGCACTATTTTGTGCAACATTTTTGCTTGCCTGGGCTACACTGAGTGAAGAGGAATTGTCTCAGGTTGCATATATGTTGGTCGCTCCAGAAGTAATACTTCCTATTTATTTCAATGGAAAATACAACAGATACAATGAGCAAAGTAGTACTGTATGGTAAAGCAGATTCTCAGCTGCAGAACACCATTTTTCAACATAGTCACTTCCATTAGCCATGCATTTTCATGAGCAGTGAACAAGAGCCTGCATTCTATGCTCACAACAATCTGCACCAGCAGGGGTGACCCTCTGTCACTGTTGCCACTACTGAAATGGACTGCCCACCCCTCACTGTGCTCACATCCACTGTTGGGTCTCTGTAAATGTTCCTCAAGTGACAGAAATCTCAGTGGTTGCCATTATTTTTTTTGGCATGGAGGAATCAGTGACACAGTTTTGCCTCATGTGAGCTTCCCTGTTAGACACCATTCCGCCAAGCTGCCTCTCTGCTGCCATCTGTCACATGACAACAAAATGGAAAGGAATATTGGTGGGCAGGTTCAGTCTCTACTGCCATACCACTAACATCTGCCTCGGATGTCATGGGACAACATTGTAAAATAGGAGGCATTACTTTCAGAGCACATCTCATGAAGTATATAATATAGTTAATGTATACAATTAACAAAATGTTTTAATACTTAATATTTTTCTGAAACTAATTTAAAAAGGAGAGCAGCAAACCCATATAACTAGTGGGATTTTAGACCTTGTTTTGTGAAACCAGCATCAGCCTCATTTGATGGCGGTGGTTTCCATTCTTAGTGAGCTCTCAAGGTGTTCATCAGAGATTTTTGATGAAATTTTATTTTTCCTATGCTTTATCACTGAGAAGAATTGTTCACAATTGTGCATTCTGCCAAAAAGCAGTAACATTGAATAGGGCTGATTGTGAAGTGAGTGGTATTTCTCTTGTAAGAGAAAGTTTCTGAAAGTCAAGTAGAGAGATATGATCAGATTTTTGAGTTGGATATCTGATTATAAATGAAATTTATATGGTTATAATGGAATGCAGACCATAGGTTGAACATGCCTGTCTTAGTGTGTTTCATATGGCACTAGACACCAGAGTGTGGGCAACTCAACCAAATACACAGAGCTCATGCAGAGACCCATCTGCTGTTGAATACCACACGACTTAGTTTCATTAATGTAAGTATTTCAGGTCATTTCAAATGAGATGTCTGATATTTCCCCATGAACCCATGCTGGCACTCAGGAGACTCACACTTGTTGAGTGATGCTTGAAATAGCTACAAACATACAAAAAGGCATTTGCGACCTATCTTTAGGGAACTAAATCTTATGTTTTTTCTAAGAATTCATCAATCCTTTGACTGACCTGGAATTCCAAGTCTCTTCCTAGCTTGATGAACTTCCTTGCCAGTCTAAAAGCTAGTTCTTCCACCTGTGTTTGAATCAAATGGCATCCTTGCTTCTGACCCATCCAGTGGCAGATTTCCTTGGATCTGACCTACCGTGTGTGCACGTCTTCCTTGTGGCAATGCAACATGTGCCACAACTGGCAAAGTCTGGCTTGCCAGACAGCCACTGTCAGCACACTGCAGTTACTAGAAGGGTTTCTACCAGATTGCCTGGACTTTGAATAAAGGAATATAACAAGGCACGCTGGAAAGTGATAAAAACAGAACCTGCTGTTAATCAGGTTTGCTTAGAATGAATTCCCTTTATTAAGATAGGTTATTTTTTACATGATCCTTTTGTACAGACACTGTTGTCTGCAGTGGTTAGCACTAAGCCAACTCTTGGATGCTTTGCAGTGTTTCTTCCAGGCAGCATGGAGTTCATCAGGTCACCCTTTATCCTATTTAATTGTTAATAGTTAGTCGTGATACGCAGTCCTGTTGTCAGATGTGAAGGGTGATACAGGGGCTGTGAGCAAAAGAATGCTGTTCTTCATCACTTGCGTTGTTAACAAACATGTTGCAACACAAGTCTGAAGTGCGCGGTATCCAAATCCCAAAACACTTCGTACTTTTAACCTTTTCCTTCTGCCTCTCATCTTCAGAAACAGAAGGAGGTAATTTCTGAGGTCAACATGTCCCCTTTTATTCAGATACTCTCTGGAAAGAGAAAGAGGAGAAACTCACATTCATTTTGATCTGTGAATTCCAAGTTTAAAAGGACTCTGATGAATAACCTACCCCTTTGAAAACATCATTTCTAGCATACCTCAGGAACAGCCAGATCTGATAAGGAATATCATTCAAAATACTTTCATGTAGTTCATTTCCTATCTTTTTGCTCCATCACTGAAAGGTTAATAGGAAAAACAACATATGGGCATATTGCTGCAATCAAGCAAAAATACCAGCTCTTTTTGCATGTTTATGCAGCTTTCATGTGAATATGGCAAACAGACGTTATTCTGAAGATAAAGAGTTTCATCCACTACACTTCATGACAGTTCCCAAAGACTGGCGCTGAGTCAAGCAAGGTGATATGGAGATGCATTGCAAGAAGCCCCAGAGAACTGATAATCAAAATGAGTAGTAGTATCCAGAAGCACAGGAGCTTATGGCTGAGTTTCCTTAAGTAAACAGGTGGGGAGAAATGGACTTCAGCTCTTGTTGCTCATAGGGCCTCCAGAGTTGTAGTGGGCAATCTCTTGAATAACAGCAATCAGGTACCATTCCTTTGGCTGAAGTCTATGGGACAGTAACAGATCACTGTTGCCCAAATATCAGCAACAGAGTAAGACTCGATACATGCAGTGCGCTATAATCATAGGATCATAGCATGGCTTAGGATGGAGGGGACCTTAAATATCATACAGATCATACCTCTGCCATGGACAAGGTTGCCACCCACTCCAGCTGGGTTGGGCTAGATGACCTACAGAGCTCCCTGCCAAATTCAACAGTTCTCTAATTCTTCATTAGTGAATCCAGTTCCTTAAAGAGAAGGGTAGAGCCTAGCTCAGACCCACTTGAAAGATAAGATACAAAAAAAGGGAGGATCCAGAGAAGCAGGAGAAAAATATAAGGGTCTAGATGTGAAAATTCTCTGCTGATCACTGACATTGAAGGTTTCACCCATAGTGGAAGCCTGTGCTGTCTGTTGGGCAGGTAAAGATTGTACAGCATGTTCTATAGATCAGTGTTCACAGAACAGTACCTTCCCTTGCAACAGGGAGAAGTTTATTTGCACCATTAAAGAAAATGCATTCCTTAGACCAAGGGAAAAGATAATAATATTAAAAGGAAGGAAGGAAGGAAGGAAGGAAGGAAGGAAGGAGGAAGGAAGGAAGGAAGGAAGGAAGGAAGGAAGGAAGGAAGGAAGGAAGGAAGGAAGGAAGGAAGGAAGGAAGGAAGGAAGGAAAGGAAGGAAGGAAGGAAGGAAGGAAGGAAGGAAGGAAGGAAGGAAGGAGGGAGGGAGGGAGGGAGGGAGGGAGGGAGGGGAGGGAGGGAGGGAGGAGGGAGGGAGGGAGGGAGGGAGGGAAGGATGAAGGAAGGATGGAAGGAAGGAAGGAAGGAAGGAAGGAAGGAAGGAGGAAGGAAGGAAGGAAGGAAGGAAGGAAGGAAGGAAGGAAGGAAGGAAGGAAGAAGGAAGGAAGGAAGGAAGGAAGGAAGGAAGGAAGGAAGGAAGGAAGGAAGGAAGGAAGGAAGGAAGGAAGGAAGGAAGGAAGGAAGAAGGAAGGAGGGAAGGAAGGAGGGAAGGAAGGAAGGAGGGAGGGAAGGAGGGAGGGAGGGAAGGAGGGAGGGAAGGAGGGAAGAAGGAGGGAAGGAAGGAGGGAAGGAAGGAGGGAAGGAAGGCGAGGGAAGGAGGGGAGGAAGGAGGGAAGGAGGAAGGAAGGAAGAAGGAAGGAAGGAAGGAAGGAAGGAAGGAAGGAAGGAAGGAAGGAAGGAAGGAAGGAAGGAAGGAAGAAGGAAGGAAGGAAGGAAGGAAGAAGGAAGGAAGGAAGGAAGGAAGGAAGGAAGGAAGGAAGGAAGAAGGAAGGAAGGAAGGAAGGAGGGAAGAGGAGGAAGGAAGGAGGGAAGGAAGGAGGGTAGGAGGGAGGAAGAGGGAGGGAAGGAGGGAGGGAAGGGGAGGGAGGTGGGAAGGAGGGAAGGAAGGATGGGAAGGAAGGAGGGAAGGAAGGAAGGAGGAAGGAAGGAAGGAGGAAGGAAGGAGGAAGGAAGGAAGGAAGGAAGGAAGAAGGAAGGAAGGAAGGGAAGGAAGGAAGGAAGGAAGGAAGGAAGGAAGGAGAAGAGAAGGAAGGAAGGAAGGAAGGAAGGAAGGAAGGAAGGAAGGAAGAAGGAAGGAAGGAAGGAAAGGAAGGAAGGAAGGAGAGGGAAGGAAGGGGGAAAGAGGGAAGGAAGGAGGGAAGGAGGAAGAAGGGAGGGAAGGAGGGAAGGAAGGAGGGAAGGAAGGAGGGAAGGAAGGAGGGAAGGAAGGAGGGAAGGAAGGAGGAAGGAAGGAGGGAAGGAAGGAGGGAAGGAAGGAGGAAGGAAGGAAGGAAGGAAGGAAGGAAGAGAGAGAAAGAAAGAAAGAAAAAAGAAAGAAAGAAAGGAAAGAAAGAAAGAAAGATAAGAAAGAAAGAAAGAAAGAAAGAAAGAAAGAAAGAAAGAAAGAAAGAAAGAAGAAAGAAAGAAAGAAGAAGAAAGAAAGAAAGAAAGAAAGAAAGAAAGAAAGAAAGAAAGAAAGAAAGAAAGAAAGAAAGAAAGAAAGAAAGAAAGAAAGAAAGAAAGAAAGAAAGAAAGAAAGAAAGAAAGAAAGAAAGAAAGAAAGAAAGAAAGAAAGAAAGAAAGAAAGAAAGAAAGAAAGGCAAATAACTACACTTTATCTTACCCTAAAGGTAAGAAGACAAGCCCTGGATAAAAAGTCAAAGAAAAGGAAATTCCAGAGTGAGAGGGAGGGGGGAAGCCCTTGACAGAGAAATTGCTGACTTACCAGTACTCACAAAATCTTGGGACAAAGGGGAAAAACTATTTTCTCCTGCCTTATATAACTGCTGTTGAGTTCCATGTGCATAACCAGGAACAAGCATTTTCCATCATGAAAAAGTTAAGTGCATTACTTATTGGTCTCCTTTACTTGGTCCAGTCTCAAAGCTCTTGGGCTCAGATAGACTCTGCCTGCATAAAATGTATGTCAAACATGAGTGTCAATGGCTGGATGGAACAATAGCTGTTTTTGACAGTCACTTTAATCTGCTCTGTATACAAATTGCAAGATGATGGAGATGCAGTCTGTGTCATTTCTAGAGCCAGGAAGAAGTGATTAGGGAGTAGGGAGCCAGTCAGTCTTGACTCCCTCAAGCCATTTTTGTAGCTATCAGGGTATCTCAAAGCAGCATTGGTTCTCATTTTATTTCTGTAACACGAATCACAGCACTTAATCTGAAAAAAAAAATATGACATGAATTGTGAAAATTGTTATCCAGCACAGAGGCTTCAGCTTTGACTTTTGAATGGTGATTAGCACAGCATTACTCAATCTTCCTGACAGTGTAAATTTCGCTGTTGTTATTTTTGAGGGTTTTTTGTTCTTTTTGCAGGTGAGTCTTGATGGAGTAATGCAGGACTGTTCAGCTAATTGGTAACATTCACTTGTATATACAGATATGTACAGATACACACCCACGTGTTCCTGGGTGAAAGCTCGTTCCAACATTTTTGCTCTTATGTAAGACGTGGTTAGTTTCCTCATCTATTTTCAGTGTGGTTTTCTGTATTTATGTCAGTATTAAATGCAATTTATTAAGTTTACAACCTTGACAGTGTGAATACATTGCCATTTATTAGGCACTGGCACGGCATTAAAACATCTGTTTTATAAGAAACACAGTACATTTCTGGTGCTTTTGTTCCATTAGATGGAATTACTTTGGGAAACTCTCCAGAGAGAAAGCTCTGGCTCAACATCTTCTAGCCACATTCTCACCAGACTCGTAGGTGCAAACTTGGCATCAGCAGCAGGGGGAGTTCTGGGATTGCACTTTTCTTATACCCTACTGCAATGTCCAAACAACCCAGGGTAAAGAACGAAATAGAGGGAGAGAAGAGCAGAAAAGAAATAGGGAGAGAACAGGGTTCCATTACTCTTAGCATACATACCCCACATTTGTCTTAGGGCGAGCAGAAAGCACCTCGTGTCAATTTAATCTGTGCTTTTTGCCATGTAGCTCAAGTACACATGACTGATGTATGAACTGATGACCTCAAGTATGAATACAGGACAATTGTGACTAGAAAGTGCTAGAGAACAAATCAAGAATTGATGTACATGAACACTCTCAGCAGAGCTCAAACATGGGACTGAAGATGGAAAACAAGATTTACCAGATCTGTACGAGGAACAACTTCAGTACTCTTACACAGAATTTTAATCACAGAATCATGGGAAAGTTTGTGTTGGAAGAGTCTGCTTACAGCCTCTCATCCAGCAGAATTTTTTCAAAGAATAACTCACTTTCACAGTGAACTTTAAAGCTAGAATAAAATTCCCTTCACTTTTGAAAATGCCCAAGGATAGAGACTGCACAGCACCTCTATGGAATTACAGGAAGGACAATGCAGCCATGAAGTCCGTACTAAAGGTGATAATAACACCAGCAGGTTTGGGGCTATAGTTTCCAATTGGCAATGTGCTACAGTGGGGAAAAAAAAAAAAAAAAAAAAAAAAAAAAAGGCAGATTACCATTGAAGCAGTGTCAAATAAAATGCTTCCGGTCAGATCAGTGAATCCAAGTGAAACATTCCAGTTTCAAGGAATGCTGAAATATTTCATTTTCAGTAAAAAATAAAATAATAATAATAATTAAACAAAAAGTTGAAGGAAAACATTTTGACAGATGTACTTCCATTTTGTTTAAGAAGCAAGAACTATTCTTCTCATCCTAATCTGGAGTGAAAACAGATCTTGTAATCTTAAAACACCTCCCACAGAATCCAAAACTATAGCTATTGTCCAGTATAAAGAAACTGCCAGACCAATAGACCAGTGCTAAGAAGGAGGTCAGTAAAGCAGGTCATAGTGAAGCTTCCAACATTTGGAATCTATAAATATATTACACAGCCATGCATATTTAGATATATACACCACTATGTACAAACAACCATCTTACTGTCTAAAACTTGGGAATGGGGCTGAATAGACTTTATTTACAAAAAGCCTAAATGAAATGTATACTCTGTTACCCAAAGGTAACTGGTATATTTAAAATAGTTGCATGAACAGAAGTAAAACTTTAAAACCTCCTTTTAGCTGAGGTGAACTTTACTCCTGCACACTGGAAATACAGGCTTACATTTTCACCTGTCTTCTTTCAAAGGTCTTGGCTGTAACTTGGTATTTCCTGCCACTGTTTGCTGGTGTAGCGTCACTTCACAGTCATGAAAGCAAGAGTTAACCTGAGAGAGAATGGCTGTCCTGGATAACCATGAAGGACTTAGAAGGAAACTGAAAGATTGACTACAGGAGGCAGCATGTCTTTCTTTGTTTTGATGAATGTTTGAGTCTTTGCTGGATGGGCATTTTGTCTGATGACAGACTAAAGAGTTCCTGGATCCTCGTCTGAGGAAATGTGCCATTTTTATTGCCAGTACTTTTAAATTGTTATGAAGACTCTGAACACCTGCCAGAAATGAAAACACTTAAGGGAATGACTGTTCAGAAAAAGTTTAAAGCCAAAGTGTCAAGCTAGCACTACCCTCTTCATTTGCTTGGTCTTCAGAGCTGGAAAAAAACAAACAAGCAAAAAAACTTCAAGTGAGGATTTGGGGGAATGCTGATAAACATCATGTGCACCACTCAGAGCATTCTGTGTGTGAAAATGTTGATATTAGCTCTTGATATGGCCAGTCTGCTTCTGCCAAACAAAACTAGCCTAAGGGCTGCTCTAGTTCACGCAAAAACTTTATAGCTATAAGAGAGTCCAAACTGCAGTCAGGTGCTGGCTTCCTGCCCCACAGAGTTAGACTTAGAAAGATGTGAAGAAGGAACAGGGACAGGACAGGATGGTATGCCACAGTCTGAGTCATCAGGAGAAAAAGAGGGGGGAATGCATGCCTGGCAAAGCTGTACTGTTGGGTCTGCAAAACCTGAGGTTAATGTAAGAAGCAACAGGCGTAGAGAACTTCTTTTACAGTATTTAGAGGAGATCTTCCTTCTAGTTTAGCCTAATTTGACAGCAAGATAAAAATGTCTATTCAGACTTTCAGAGCTGCACATCAGCTTCTGTGAAATTTCTAACTCTAAGGTATTGCATAACATGCACAGAGCAGTCCTATGACATGATTTGAGCTTACTCACAAAGATACCCATTAACCCCACTAATTCCAGTCAATGGGGGAAGGAAGAGTTGTCTTATGTTATAAAAGTATTCTTTTGTCAAATGGAAGGGTCAGAAGACATTGTTGAGGAATGATGCCTAGCACAATCTGCCAATAAAAATAAAGAAGTGTGCAGAAAGGTATCAACTGCCTTGAGGTGCAAGGTGTTTAGATATTTAGGAAACCAAGTGAACATGGGAACTCAGTAGTTTGAAAAAATACCTCAGTGCTAGAAGACTTAAGCTTAGTCTGTTCTAACCTTGACACTTTGGTTATCTCAACAAGTAGTCAGAGAGAAAAGAGACTATTTAGAGATGTATTTGACAAGCTTCCCATAGGAATAGACAGTCAAAGTAAAGACTGGAAGCAGAATTTTGCACTGAATTTATGGGATTCCTATATCCTAGAATCATAGAAACATAGAATCAACAAGGTTGGAAAAGACCTAAAAGATCATCCAGTTCAACCATTAACTGGCTAAATCTTCCTTTAGCAAAACGGTAGCAAGGCTGAAATTAGCCATCTGGGTGTCATTGGTTTTCGGTTTTCTTTCTTTGGTTTCTCAACAAGAATCTCAGACTGAATACTTGTGTTTCTCTCCATTATTAAACTCAAAACCAGATATTATTCACAAGCTACTAAATGAGTAAGGAACAATAAAAACATCTGCATGTGGTCGAGGAAAGCCCAAATGCTAATCCAAAACTGGAGAAATCCATCATCACCAATCCTAGACTACCCTTACCTTTACAGGTAACGTACCAAGACTGAAGTTTAGGTATCTTCTCAATCAACATATCTACATTTAGACAACTGTTCCCTAACTTCTTATGCTTTCTAGGACCCAGAAACTTCTTAGTTTAGGCACTTTGATAAGTTAGAAACAACCTTTTTCAATCCCATATGAAGGGCATAGGTACTTTCAGAAGACTTTGACCATTCATCTCTAAGTCCACTCCCTTTGGACTCATCAAAATCTATGGCAAGCCAAGGATGGAATTGCTTCCCAAAACAAAATCTTTTCTTCTTCTCTGTTCCTCCCTTTCTCCAGGACCCTCCACCTTAGTGTTCCCCCCACAATTTGCTAAATTGCTAAATATTCTGAATTTTCCACCACTCGTCTATTTTTCCTTAAATCATTCATAATTTATAGAATGAATTATTATGGACCCAACCCACAACTTCCATCTTCCTTTGAGGAAAAGATCAATCTCTGTTCAAACAGGACATAATGTGGTCTCATCTAAGGTGGTCTCATTTTTTATTCAAAAAAGAGCAAGATATCACCATTGGAGCAGACCTGGCAAAGTCAGTTAAGTGAACATCAGGCTGAGTGGAAAAGGGTATGTATAGGTACTGTGTGGTGCCCATACCGCAGCAAGGATAAGGAATCTGTCTGAACAACTGTGCCAGATCATCCTTCGTTCAGGCAGTAGGAGCCAGTCTGTTTGCAGCTGGGAAAGCAAAGTGCCATCAACAACATTTACATAGTTCACACACACCCCTGGGCTGATTAGGTGTGAAATAGGGACGGGAAATTGCTTTTAAGTGTCCAGCATTCTTGGCTCCAACTAGAGCCATCCCAGGCATTTTCATCTGTGTGCAATACGCAGCTCCACAGAAAGGAAGCTCTTTGGTTCTATGGGATCATCTTCGATTTGGGGTGGCACTTTGGAGCACTCTTTCTACAGCTAGAAAATATTAAAGAGATTCTAGAAAAGAAAATTTTTAAGACATCTGGAAAACAGCCCTGTAAAGCTGATATTCCAGCTCCGTTTCACTTTTGCTTCTTTCTTTTGCTGTCTCACAATCCCACACCTGACCTTACTCGATCTTTATCTCTTATTGTTAAGACTGATTAAGAGAGAGGGAAAGGAGCAAGCCTCGGGCTTCATAGCAGGTATGAATCAGAATTAGAAGGGGTACAGAGGAAACCTGGTGATAAAATGCATCCCAGATGTGGTTAGGAAACTCAAGCACTCCAAGAGAGCTCTGAGGCTTTTACATCAGCATTTGAGTGCATTATTTGTAGAAGAAGGTGGGGTTGTGTTAGTATATATTTGGTAAGGACTTCCCTGTAACAGGCACAAATGAGCTTCCTCTTTTGAGATGCAGGTATCATGTCCCCTCCCTACACTTTGAGTGAAGAATAACGTTACAGAGAGCTACAGCATTTGGGGAAATACATCTATTGATTATAACCTTTTTCCTCCTAACAAAACTTTAGGTCTCATGGCCTGTTTGCACTGATAAACAGACAGAGAGCTAGGTCCTCATGAAAGGACAAGCGGGGATGGCTTTAAACTAAAAGAGGGGAAATTCAGATTAGATGTTAGGAAGAAATTCTTTACTCAGAGGGCAGTGAGGTACTGACATTCTGCCCAGAGGAGCTGTGGACGCCCAAGACCATTTCTGCCCTGGAGATGCCCAAGACCATGCTGGATAAGGCCCTGGGCAGCCTGACTGTGGGGAGAAATCCTTATCTATATTGAGGGGGTTGGAGCTTGAATATCTTTACGTCATTCTAAGTCATTCTATGATGATTCAATTTTCATCCAAACCTGGGAGTTTAACACTACCTTAATAGCTACAAAAGAATCCCTGTACTGACTTTTCTGCTATCACATGTTGTTCCACATGCTCCACACCCTTGCCAGGAGGAGCAGATCCTTCCCAAGCTGAGCTCCACCACAGAATGCTTTGGAACAGGAACAACATCCATAAACCTTGTCCTCACCCAGCAGTAATGTACCAGAATCCAGTAGATGTCCACAAATATCCTTTACCATAGCATAAGTCAAAGAGAGGTATAGTTTATGCCTTGAGAAAACAAACTGCCCAGACATTCTTTGTAGACCTGGTAAGATGTCAGAAGGAAAGGTTTGAGCTGAGCCAACAGGGACATCACAAACAGGGGACCCTAAGGATGACCTTGTAATAGTTGTGAGCTGTATGGCTGTGTGCCACGTAGACTTCATTTCATTTCTCTTTCAAGAAAGAAAATAATAATAAACATCATGCATACAAGCACAAGGTTTCTCAGCTGTGCTGTCCTTTTTAAACAGTGGTGTTTACAATCCAGGAATGCCCAAATGACAGGGAACTAGGATCACAGGCCACCTCTGACAAGGAGACTCTCATGAACTAATAGAGAGCTTGAACTCTGGCACATAAAATAATACGCTGCTGAATTTGTGTGATCCTTGTTATTGAACTCGTACCACGTGTAATCCAGACAAAGTGAAATATGAGATCAGAGCGGTTGTCTGCTACACCCCAGTGAGCAGAAGTGGGGTGGCTTCAAATCCTATAAATGATTTTCTTAAACACTTCAAGCCTGACAGAGCTGGCCTTCAGGCTGTGCTATGAAGTGAAGATTACATGCACACACACATATAGGAGATTTATTTTTATTTTCAGGGATAAAGACTAAGTCATTCAACCCTCTATCCAGTGACTGTGGTTGGAGAAGGAAGAGCCAAAAAGCACAAGAAAGCAGATTTATCCTGTGTTAGTGAAGGTGAGTTGGACTGTTTGGAGAAAACTTAGTCCTCTATTAGCATAAGGGATGGCTGCTGGTATGTTACCTCCCTGCATGTTGGTCTGACTGTTGTCCAAAGCTAATGCCAATGGGAAGATTGAGGGAAAGGTATTTCAGTCCCGTGATACTCACTGTCTCAACTTGCATTAACTACAGCAGGTACAAGTGGAAACTCTGGACAATGGTTCTACCTCCCATCTAGTTTCTCTGCTTCTGCATACAGCCCCTGACAGACCATTTTCTAACACACTTGTCAGTACACTTGAAGTGGTCTGTAAAGGTGAGACATTCTTCTGACAGCAGATACACTCCCCTGAACCTCATCACTTAGAAGGAAGTGGAACGTGGAACAAGACCCTTGGGCAGGTTCCACTGAGCCATAGTTCTCAGTCTGGGAAAAGGTTCTCATTTTTATTAAAGAAAAAAAAAAAAAAAAGCAAAAAGGTCCATTTTAGAAGACTTTCGGTATTTAAGAACCACAATTTGTTGTTGACAGTAGAAAAAAATACTGTTTCTAGTTAAAAGTGGGAATGTTTTCCTAAAAGTATCTATCAAAAGCCTTCCATTTGACTTTAATTTTTAACTGGAGAAAAACAAATAAACAAGAAACTCTGTGTACTTGGTCATGTGGGAATCCGTGACTGTGTTGTGCTTGAATTCAGCATAGTAAGAAGTCAGGGTTAAGTGGATCAACTCCAACCAGATGTACATCAGCACTGTAACTGGTTTCTGTCCATGGCTTGTATGACACCTGGGGAAAATATACAAGAAAACTTGAAGCATGCAACGATCACAGTCCATGGGCTTCTAACAAGAAATAGCTTTCCGCAAGGACAGAGTAGTTTGGGGGAATCCTAAAAAGCACTCAGTTTAATATGAAACTGGCTGAAATCCATTTGGACCAGAAATTCCAAGGTACACGAGCTATAGTTTCATGGAGAGCTGTTCAAAGGCCTGTTATTCAAGGACAGTCTGGAAATGGTAAAGGGTAGAGTGATCAAACAAAAACTTACAGAGCCAAACAGTACTTGTCCAGAGAAATAGGGAAAAGAAAAGGAATATTGCTGGCCAGAGAATTAATACATCTTGAATGATGAAAACGAAGTTGTTTTGTTTCCTATAGCTGAAGGTCCCATTGTTGGAGTCTTTGTTGTCTAATAAAGCATGAGTTCAGATTAAAAGAAATATCCAAAAATTAGAAAGTCATAGAATGATTTGGGTTTGAAGGGATCTTTAAGATCATGTAGTCCCGGCCTCCTGTTATAGACAGGGACACCTCCCTCTAGACCAGGTTGCTCACAGCCTGACCTTGAATGCTTCCAGGGAGGGGCATCCACAGCCTCACTGGGCAATCCGTTCCATGTCTCACCACCCTCACAGTAAATAAATTCTTCCTAATATCAAGTATTGTCTTCTGCCTCTGTGGATTTCTCGATGTCCAGTATGTAACTTCACACTTCATCTTGTTTAAGGCATTGTTTTCATCACTTTTCTGACCATATATATGCATATATATATATGTATATATATATATAATTATTTCTTTACCATACTTGTGAGAATCTTGAAGACCCCTTCTCTCTATCTGGTTTGATGGTAGTTGACTACAGGATTCAAAATGTATTGCAAGAGAAAGTACACAAGCTTTGCAGACTGCATAAGTATAGCTTAGACATAATACGAACCATAGTAATGTCAGGAAATTTGTAGTGAAACAACATACCCCCTGTACCACAGCCCTATAGTAGCAACTTTATGCCATCTACCAGCACTCTTTAATTTTACAGGGAATTATGATTCCCAATCTCATTTGGCCATCTGGCAATAGCTATAAGAAAGCCAAGCTGTACAAATCTATGGGATTTGAGTAGTTTGTAACTTCCCCAGTAAATTCCTTCCAAAAAATTTTGGCAGATAAATCCAGGTATGTTTCTACCAGGCAACGGCAGGACTTTTCAGGCTGAGTGAGCTGAGAGTTGGCATCAGTACAATTGCTTTAGCTCAAAGTTCATCCAGTGCTAACCTGCCTTGAACTGTGTGGTGTGGTTGCAGAGGCAACTCTTGCAGCCCTCCCACCACCAAAACTTGCCACATAAACTCTTAACATAGATATGTAAACCTATTCCAGAATAAGGTTTTAGAATAGGAATTGTTTACACAACTATGCTTCTTTTTCCTAACACAGGTTGTTTGGTGTAGGAATTGACAGCTGGTACTGATTTTTGTTGTTGTTGTTATTATTATTTATTTGTTGGTTGTTTGGGTTTTTTTCACCAGAACCGCTTGTATAGATATAACTTCACCTACTTAGACCCTAACAGGTCTGGCTGGATCCTGGTGCTGAGAAACCTCACTGGCTCCAAGCCTACTACACGCAGTTCTCTACAGCAAAGATGTAAGATGTGGTTCCAGCTTCAGGATTACTCTGTTGCAATGTCCTCTGCTTCTTAGCACATTAATAAGAATTTCATTGGGCCTTCTTGGTGTAATAGTCATGCAGTAAGTGATGCATGGTTAGAAAGCTAATTATCTCAGAACTATCATAGAAAGAAAAATGAGATTTTCTTATGCTGATGAAAGTGTAGTTATGGAGAACAGACTAAAATCTTGTACTCTTGTGAGCTGCTACCTTATGGAGTACAAAACATGACTCCTTGCTCCCTCTGAATACTTGCTGCTTCCTGGAGGGACCAAAGCTCCCTGTCTCCCTTAACTGATATTTCAAGAGCAGATGGGATAAATAGAAGCTGCCACCATGGATCAGCCTGAAAGCACACACAGGCATTAAAGCACACACAAAAGCTTTTAGATGAGCCATGAACCCTCAGCTCTCTTTGGTGACTTTGACTCAAGAGCATTCACATGGACACACCATCCAGCAAATCCTCAAGCCGATCTCTGAATCCATCCCTAAATCACTGAGACGATATAACTACTTCCCAGACAATGTTCTGATTTTTTGCATATATCTTTGTATTAATAACCTGATTAGAGCATCCAAAGCTCCACTGAAAAGTTGGTAACCCATCCTGCACTGAAACAGAATTGATACATATTCCAGTATCCTCTGTAGTTCGTTTGCTTGTTGATTTGTTTTTATCCATTGATACTCACACAGGCTATATTTGTAGTTGTGTTACTGCACTTCCTGTTTGAATTAAAATTAGAGAAGACAGATTTCTGGGGATGTTACCTTTTTCTGTTCGCAAGTCATAATATGTTTCTCCTTCTGATTTTGGAGACTGTAAGCAAGCTCCCAGTGACAGAGTACAGAGAAATAATGAAGGGAAAAGATAGTGAAGCGCTCTGTGATGGTGGTCTAACTTTTCTGTTTCGCTGATTATTCAGTGTTTTCATGTGGAGTTACCTTCCTCCATCTTCTTGTGAACTTAAGTGTGTTTTTGAAGCTTTTTATTTAAATTTGTTAAGAATTCCAGAGGATGACCTGTCATGAATTTTCAAGCCATGGGTTGAAAAATCTTGGCATTTGGGAGCTTAAAAACCCCTTCTTGAGTTTTGTCCAAAGCTTTTTAACCTCAGCCGGTAGAGTCATTGACTCAGCGTGAGCTTGTCTTGAAAGGTATGTAGCGTTTTACCAACTGCAGCTTTTTACTCTCCTCCATGTCCTGAGTCTCCCTTCTCACTCCTGTGTTTGTTGTTCCTTCTTTCCACCCCAGCAGATGTTTTCCAGGCAACAGAGCAGGATCTTGCTTCACTTGGAGCCAGAGCCAAGCTCTGAAGGTCTTGCACTGATTAATACCAATGGGAGTGGCACCTCTGAACAATCAGAAGCAGTGCGCAAGGGAAGGGCCCTTCCTGCCCCTGTGCTTGCTCCTCACTAGGTTACCGAAAGCCATAAATAACAAGGCAGAAAATTAAGCTCAGACAAACTACGAAAGCAGGAAGCGAGAGGATGCCTCGGTTTTATTCACATTGGCTTCCAGACTATCTCGATGAGCTTTCATGTGAATGAAGTTTAGGATGTACATTTTTTCTGTCTGAGCTTTTAAGGGTGGGCATCTCATCTGAGTTCCCTATTGCTCACTCTGTCTGGTTATTAATACCCTGGTCAGAGCCCAGTTTTTAGTGATGTTTTTCTTTCAGCTACTAATGCTCTGATTCTGTAAATAATCTCTTCCTGAAATGAAAGTTCTAGGTTCCAGCAGAGAAAGGCCTCCTCCACTTGGGACCATTAAATATATTGTAAAAGAACAAAATGTATATTCCAATAGAAACATATGTGCTTATAATGAAGCTATTTCAATATGTTTTGTCAGCATTGCTGGATCATGGTCAACATGTTGTCCACCAGGACACCCAGATCCTTCTCTGCAGAGCTCATCTCCAGCAGCCTTATAGACTGTATTGGTGTATGTGTTTATTCTTCCCCAGGTGTAGGATTCTGCATTTGCACTTGTTGAACCTCTACAGCTTCGTCTCCACCCACCTCTCAACCTGTCCAGGCTTTCCTGAATGGCAGCACATTCTTCTGGAGTTTCAGCCACTCCTTCCAGCTTTGTATCATCAACAAACCTACTGAGGGTGGACCCTACAGGACACTGATGAAGTTGTTGAATGAGATCAGCCATAGCACTGACCCCTGGAGAACACCACTAGTTACCTCTAACTAGACTATGCTGCTGATGACAACCCTCTGAGGTCTTCCAGTCAGCCTGCTCTCAATCCACCTCATTGTCCACTCATCAATCCCACACCTTCTAAACTTGCCTACAAGGATGCTGCAGAAGACAGTGTCAAAAGCCTTAATGAACTCAAGGTATGCAACATCCACTGCTCTCCCTTCACCTGCCCAGCTGGTTATGACATCATAGAAGGCTACCAGGTCAAGCATGATTTTCTCTTGGTGAATCCATGTTGTCTACTGCTACTAACCTTTTCTTGCACTTGCCTGAGGATGGCATCCAGAATAATCTGCTTTATCACCTCACCTTTCTGGAGATGGAGGTAAGGCTGGCCATTCTGTAGCTTCTCTCCTCCTTCTTGCCCTTTTTCAAGACTGGAGTGACAATGAATTTCCTGCAGTCCTCAGGCACCTCTCCTGTTCTCAATGAACTTTCAAAGATCTTTTAGAGAGCAGCTTGGCAATCACTTCTACCAGCTTCCTGAGCATCTGTGGCTGCATCCCATTCAGAGTGAATCCCATCAGGACTCATGCATTTGTGGGCATTGAGTTTGGCTAGATGATCGCTGACTAGATAATACTTGACTAAAGGAAAATCTTCATTTCTCCAAACTCTCTTATCTCCAGGATCTGGGATTCCTAAGGGACAGTCTTAACAGTAAACTGAAGCCAAGAAAGTGTTCAGTAACTTCACCTTCTCATTGTCCCCTTATAAGGTTTAAACTCCTTTTCATGTTTAAATTCCAAATCCAGTCAGTGTCTGTATCTTAGTGATGCTAGGAAGAAATGTAAATTTAAATTTTATGATAACAAACTCCATTTTGATCATTTAAAATAGGAGTTAGAAATTACTTTTAAAATTATTTTTGGGGGAGAGGAAAGAAAAAGCTTCTGTCAATGTCTGAAAAAGCAGACATTGCCTTGAATTGTGTTGTAATAGACTTGAAAAACATTGTCAGTCTTATTTTTCCCTATTATTGTATATTTTTCAGAAAGACTTGCTTGATTAAAAGTGATTTTCTGTTTCTAATAATATCTTTATTTTTATTTATTTACTTTCCTTTTCAAAAGAGAAAAATGTGTGTTTTCCAAAGAATTATTCTACAGCAGAATTTTTCAATTTTAATTTGAAATATTGCAATGTTACAATCCTTGACATAATTGGTCTTCAATATTTCATCTAACCCAATGATCAGGTAGAGTGTAATTTGACAAAAGCAAAACAGATTGAAAATGTTATCACTAAGGTATTGTTAGATCTCAGTTTACCATTTGAAAAAGAACTCTTTGATGCTTGAAGATAAAATAATCATTTTCCTTTATGAAATTTGCCACTGTTTAATTTCTTCCCTCTTCTGCTCTCAGAGGGCTTAAAGGGTAGTAAATGGACAGTTTGGTAAGTAGGTAGGTAGGTAGGTAGGTAGGTAAGATAGGTAGATAGGTAGATAGGTAGATAGGTAGATAGGTAGATAGGTAGATAGATAGATAGATAGATAGATAGATAGATAGATAGATAGATAGATAGATAGATAGATAGATAGATAGATAGATAGATAGATAGAACCAACAAAAATGGGTAGGAAAACACTTTTTTCATATTATTCAAAAGCTGAGCATTTTAAATATAAATTTCCATTAAATTCTAGAGGATCTTTCTGTGATTTAACTAGACTTTAAATCAAACCCCTTATGTGTCATCCAAAGCCTATTGGAATCAGAAGAAAGAATCCTATTGACTTTGATGGGCACTGGGTCACGTCTTATACAAGTGGCTGAAAAACTCTTCCAGATGAGAATTTCATCCCAGCACTGCCTAAGTATCTAAACTGGGAAAAGCTGTTTTTATGGAACGTTTCTTTAGGGAAATCAAATAAGAAAAGAAATTACAGAGCTTCAATCAAAATTAAAATTGCCCTTTAGAAAACAACAAAAAAAAAATAGACCTCACCATCTGGGACTCTCTCATTTTACACAATATTTTTATTAAAAGCAGCCGGTTGTTTCCTCTGCATCTGAGTAGTTTAAGCAAGAAGGAGATGTTTATTTAACATTCATAATTTGTTTAGAGCTAGCAAAAGAAATACCTTGTTGTGCATGAGTTATTAGCTCATTGCAGAATTGCTATGTTTAAATAAGCCTTTGACGTTGATTCATCTAAGTATGTGTCTCATAAATGAGAATCATATGCATGGTGAAACCAGACCTTGGCATTTCATCAGGGCATGATTTGAGAACATGGGCTTTAAACTCTCCAAATTATTAAAAGGAAGACAAAGGTACATTTTGTACTATTTTTAAAGAAACTCTTTGCTTGGGTGTCACATATTATTGTTATAAAAGAGTTATGGATTCACTGATATTTGCATCATTTGGGGGTGTTAACCAGTTTTAAGTACTTGACTTGAAGAATTAGTTCAGGAAATTAGGCTGCTAATACAGTGGATGCAGCATGTAAAAACGAGTGTGTGAACTGGCCAAAGTTACCTAATGTCACTTCTAACTTCTACATAAGAGCAGGACAAATTGTTTGGCTTTCTATCCAAACAACTACAGGCACCAGACTTCATATGTGAGCAAGTTTTGGCAAATTCCCAGCTTCATACCTGCTTGCTTATGTTCTCAGTGAAGGTGATTGACACTTCCATGGCTCATTTTACTCAGTGGGGTTTCCAAAGCATTTTACGCATCCACGAGCCAGGTGCACCACTGGGCCACATCACCCCTACATTAATCTGGAAAAGAAAAGCAGCCATAATTCCTGGACAGCCAAGCACTCCACCCAGGTAAAACACTCAGCTGAAGTGACTACAGTTAATGAGCAGGTAGTGAGGAATATGATCCTTGATACAGATATCTGTAATCTGCAGCTGTGTGTGTAGAACTGTCTGTGGTGGAATAATGTTCATACAGGTTTAATCTCATGCTTCTCTTCCCCAAGCAGATCTTGGCATCTTGTTTTTTCCCTATCCATTGTGACTGGCAATTAATTTGGATCAGCCCTGAGCTTTTAAGAAGTTCTTTTCTAGACTCAATTCCTGAGAGAAAACAGTCAATTCTGGTCTCAGTTACACTAGAACAAAATTCAAATTTCATGTTTGTTAGGAAAAGTGTTGTTATATTGAACTTAATCCCAAATGCACAGGGAATCATTTGGTGACACAATAGCTCATTCTTAACTTTACTGCTCAACATATTCTAAGGAAGACGAATCCTCCTCTCCCCTCTCTTACACCCTTCCAGACTGTCTCTCTGTAATCGGGACATTAAATACCTCATCAAACAAATTTAGATACATAAATAAATTATAGAAGAACCTTGTCTCCAAATCTTATGGTAGAGCAACAATCATTTTTATTTTTATTTTTTCCAAAATATGGTGGAAATATTTTTATCCTTTCTTTTCCCCCCCTTTATATTTAGGCCTCAAACAGATATTTAGAAATGACACAAGAGCTGTACTTCTTGTATCATTTAAATCCATCCCCAGCAAAGTGGTGAAATAAATAACATTAATGTGATGTCATTTTCTGAATAATGGCTTCAGAAATTTGGTGAGTATTTTCACCATGGACCTTTCCATCATGTCTGTGCCTTCGGCACTGTAATAGGGAAGATATTTCTACCACTCTCTTCCCAGTCTCTCAATGAATTCTTTACTTTTATTATTCCTTTGATGAAAAGTCATTAGTTTAATGTTTTTTCCTTGTGCAGTAATTGAAGAAAAAGCAAACCCCTCGCTTTTCCCCAGATCTCTTTTTCTCATGAGAATTTGAATCTAAACTTTCCAGGTTGTTGAAACACAGTTACTTTAAATTAGTGTCACAATGTAGAGAAACTGGTTTGGCTTAAAGCCTAGATTCTTAAGCTGTTATTCATCTCATCTAACTGTATGCATTTTTAGTGCCTTTCAGTCACTGCAAGATCTCTGTACAAAACAACATGCATTATTGCTTTCTTCAGTCTATGCTGCATAGATCTTCATAAGATATAAGTGCCTCCATCCCATTATAGCTAATGAAGATCCATTATCTCCAATGGGCAATCCACAAGCAAGTTATCTAATATCATTGGAAACCTTTTTCAAAGTTGAAATCTAGATGACATTTAGAGGCTCTTCCAGAATTGTATGGCTCCCTGGCAGGTCTTGTGACATATCAACCAACCCTGTAAACAAGACTCAGATACCACAGGGCATCTCATGGGGGCCTCCTATGAGAGGCTTCGTCAATTGCTCATTGCTGTAACAGGTAGAATAGGCAAGTCACTCATCTGAAGAGTGCAGGAGGTAATGAGAAGAATCAATCCCTGAAATTTATTAACTTTACTGACCATCATTGTGACTTTCCACTATCTGAAGGCTCTCTACAACTACCTGAAGGGAGGTTGTGGTGAGGTGTAAGTCAGCCTCTTCTCCTGTGTATCTAATAGGACTAGAGGGAACGGTCCCAAGTTGCACCAGGGGAGATTCAGATTGGATATTAGGAAAAAATTCTTCTCCAGATGAGTGGTCAGGCGATGAAGTGGGCTGCTCAGGGAGGTGGTGGTGTCACTGTGTCTGGAGGTGTTCAAAAAACATTTAGATGTTGTACTGAAGGACACAGTTTAGTGGGAAATATTAGTGGTAGGTGAACAGTAGGACTGGATGGCCATGGAGGTCTTTGCCAATCTTAATGATTCTATTATTCCTATTCTATCATAGGACTCAATAACTCAGTTGATCAAATGTAGATATCTCGTGCTATCTGAGGCAGCTGCTAGCATGTAGGATCTCACCCTTGGTCCCTGCAGACAGCAGTGGACACACAGCCACTTCCTGGAACTGAAGTTGTGAATGTGATGCAGTTCAGCCATCATTGGTAGATATGAAGTAACAAAATGCTCTGCACTTTCAGAAAACCAAGTGGTAAATATACAACTTTGATAAAGACCTATTTTTGCCCAGAGAAAACTACGCTCCAGTCTGAAGGAGCTCCTGCAAAGTCGTGGTAGTTCCACTGCGTTCAAGGAGACTGTTCCCAGTATTAGGCATTCCTATTGGATTAGTGAGTGTCAGTGCATGCCAGCACACAGGGTTTCCTATGGGGGACTTCTCCATTTGACTGAGAACAACAAATCGCAGCTCTGTTTTTTTAGGCACATTTCAAAAGCACCCATGGAAATGCTGCCCATTATTCAGTTAAGGTGTGAATTACCTTGCCTTTCACCACTTAACTTCTAAGTATCCAGTCTGAATTGGAATTAGGGACTCCCATTGTGACAGAGGAGAGACACAAGTGTGCAGTTTTCAGACTTAAGTAATGAACTGTCCCCTGGAGGTGCCTGGAGACTTTCTCTTGGAGATGTTTCTCTTCTAGGCAGCTGAAGTGAGGTGAGTAGCATTTCAATCTCCAATTACTGGATATAAGTTACTGGATATAAGTTTACTGGCGCCTTGTCTGTGGTAGTGGGAGTCTGCTGGCTTCCAATTGAGTCCCACCCTTTCAGTCTGGGATAGTTTCATCCTCATTAATTTTAAGGGAAGAAGAAGAAATGTTACTTCTATTTTTATTTTGTTTTTAATGTTTCGTCACTCATCTCTCTGAATTTTCCCACTCTATCAACAAAATCTCTGATACAATAAGCAAACAGCAGGCAGAAATACAGATTTATGGCAGTAGCTTACACTTGGCAAGAGCCCATTTCCTTGAATGTTCCTGAAAGCTGCCTGATTCCTACACTCCTCCAGCCTCAATGTACATAACAAATTCTTCTGTTTGTATTTTTGTCACTTTCAAGCTGAAAGATGATAACTAATAACAAATGGTGATTTGTTTTCTGCCATAGTTACGTTACTTCTATCTTGCCTGTGCCTGTAATTTTCACTCCCTCCCTTCTTGCTTCAAGAAAAGACTCTGATGGCCATTAATTTGATGATGTATCTGGAAGAAACTTGCCAAAACTTGTCTCCCAATAGATTGTAATAGACTGGAACGGGCTTGAATTGTTTCCAGATAAATGGGGTTGTGGGTTTTTGTAGTCATTCTTATTTCACCAGAATATCTGCATTTTACATCCATACGAAAACATATTTAAAAGAAAAAAAGAAAACAAAGAATAAAGAAAAAAGGGAAGGAAGGAAGGAAGGAAGGAAGGAAGGAAGGAAGGAAGGAAGGAAGGAAGGAAGGAAGGAAGGAAGGAAGGAAGGAAGGAAGGAAGGAAGGAAGGAAGGAAGGAAGGAAGGAAGGAAGGAAGGAAGGAAGGAAGGAAGGAAGGAAGGAAGGAAGGAAGGAAGGAAGGAAGGAAGGAAGGAAGGAAGGAAGGAAGGAAGGAAGGAAGGAAGGAAGGAAGGAAGGAAGGAAGGAAGGAAGGAAGGAAGGAAGGAAGGAAGGAAGGAAGGAAGGAAGGAAGGAAGGAAGGAAGGAAGGAAGGAAGGAAGGAAGGGAGGGAGGGAGGGAGGGAGGGAGGGAGGGAGGGAGGGAGGGAGGGAGGGAGGGAGGAAGGGAGGGAGGAAGGGAGGGAGGAAGGGAGGGAGGAAGGGAGGGAGGGAGGAAGGGAGGGAGGAAGGGAGGGAGGAAGGGAGGGAGGGAGGAAGGGAGGGAGGAAGGGAGGGAGGAAGGGAGGGAGGAAGGGAGGGAGGAAGGGAGGGAGGAAGGGAGGGAGGAAGGGAGGGAGAGGGAGAGGGAGAGGGAGAGGGAGAGGGAGAGGGAGAGGGAGAGGGAGAGGGAGAGGGAGAGGGAGAGGGAGAGGGAGGGAGAGAGGGAGAGGGAGAGGGAGAGGGAGAGGAAAGGAAAAAATGATGAGAATAAACAGTCACCATTATCATTATCACAAACAACCCAAAAATTCTAAAGTCTCTCAGGGACACCAGGAAGGCTTAAGTAGGGATATCTATTTTAAAATCCCCTTTGCTATGTCCAATTTTATTGTAATGGCATTTGATATGTCCCACTGGGATAGATGGGTGCCACTGAAGGCAGCAATTAAGAGGATTCAAAATGTAGCTACGAGTAGAAAAAACAGAACACAGAAATCAAGAGGAGCATTAGGCACTCAAATGCACAGGAACACCTAAATATATCTTCCCTATTTTTTTCAAGTTATACATGTTCTTTTAATTAAAAACAACATCATGCTACCTGCAGCACCTGCTATGGCATGTTTCCTCAATCACTGGGATTCCCTAGGCTTTTTTAAAGAACCCAACAAAAAGTCATACCAAAAGGATAGGATTCAGCTTTTTTGATTAAAAAATAAATATATATAGAATAGTTTCAGGATATCCCTTCTGGCTCAGCTTCCAGTCCTGATTGTAAGTGGTCTTCCATAGGACCAGTGCCTATTCATGATATTTCAGATTTCCAGCAGTAACGAGATATCATTAAGGATGTCTTCATGTAGAGGTTCTCATGCGACATGAATGACAAGGGGCAAGAGGCACAACCTGGAACACAACTGAACATGAGAAAGAACTTCCTTACTTTGAGAGTGGCAGAGCACTAGCACAGGCGTCCCAGAGAGATGGTGGAGTCTCTTTCTCTGTAGATATGCAGGACCCACTTGGACATTGTCCTTTGTGAAGTACTGTAGGGAACTGCTTCAGCAGAGAGTTGGACTGGAAGATCTCCAGAGGTCCCAGCCAGTCCCCAGAATTCTGTGAATCTCTGATTCTGTGATTGTTGCAGGGTGGATGCACCTGGTTCAGCAAAATGGTCCTGGTCTTCATCCTTTACACCACAGTGTCCTACATACTAAATAACCATTCTGCTTCTAATGTGTAAGGAATTAGTAAAACTTCATATACATCTGCTTCTTTTCACTCAGTAAGAAGGAATTTCAGACAATTGAGCTGATTGTGGCATTTTTTGTTAGATTAATTGCTAAAGGTTGAAAAACAAATCACTTTTGTGGCACAGAAGTCTTCCCTCTAGGCTTAACGATGGTTTTTCTTGTCATAAACAGATATTTTTCAGACTCTCTGCATGAATGCGATTAGAATCAGAATCATGACTCTTTCAGGTCCTGTCTTCATGGCCTTCACTGTCATCTGTTGTTTGATGGCTCAGCTTCCTGGAATAACGTGTTTATGTTTTTCTCTTATTCATTCCCAGTACAAAGGGTTTTAGCAGTGCTAGTTACACATGAACACTGTTACAAGAGAACTTATTTTCATAAAGGGAAAATTGTGCACTGAATTTTCAAAAGAGCTTGATAGTGTTTAGCAGCTGGGTTCAATTGCAGGAGAATAACTTGGAGTATGGGATTAATCTCAAATGAATTTTCAGTCATGGGAGAGAAATAGGCAATGTGAGTGTTACAACATTTCAGAAACATTTTAAATCTCACGTATCTTTTCTTCCACTTGGCCTTACATTAAAGACCAATGTTGACGGTCAACCTCCTGGATTCTGACTGAAAGAGCAAACAAACAATAAAGCACCCTCAACAATTCATCTGCCAGCTTAGTTGTGTACTTCTTTATTCTTGGGAAAGCCTTTTTTGCTTCTTTGGAAATTCTCTTCCCCTATGCTCAATGAGATTATCATCCTTTTTCATCTATGTGTACTATGTGATCAAATGAAGTGTGGCTAGGGAGGTGAGGCAATGAGTAAGAAGAGCTACTACATGCCCTGGTGAGTCAAGTGCCAGCAGTAAAGGGTTGGCTTGCATAACTTGGTAGACTACGTACTCAGAGGGTCATAACTAATGTACAGAAATGCAACCAGATGCAAACATGAAAGTAATATATATTTTTTAAAGCGTATGATCCAAGAAAGAGCAGTGTCACTTCCAGATCTTAGCTTCAGGTAAGGTTTTCCCTGGTATCAATGGTAGAAAAACTTTGGGGATATTAAGGCAACACTCAGCAGCTTATAAAGGAGTTAATAATATAACCCTGTTTGTTATGGTGTCAAGGCTTCTCCTACAGTCATTTGTTCCTTTAAAAGACAAAATGCCTCAGGAGCTGTAGAGGGAAGTGTTTATAATTAGAAGGAGGAGGAGTGGGTGGAGTTCTTTCTATAGGGTATGATTATAAGCATCATTAACAGGATTTGGAACATTATGACTTCATTGCCTATGGTGAGTGTTATTGTCTCTAAGTACAAACAACTAAAAACACTTAAAGATTGAGCATTTTCTCCAAAAGCCATTGGAATATTTCTCTAAACTTAACAGGTTTAATTTCAGCTGCTTATTCAGTTTTCTTCATGAAGAGATATACTATAGATAGAAAATAAATAGACAATATCAGAATCATAGAATCACAGAATAACTCAGGTTGAAAAAGACCTTTAAGATCACCAAGTCCAACCTCAACCCATGCCCACCATGCCCACTGACCATGTCCCTCAGTGCCAAATCTCCATGTTTCCTGAAGAGCTTCATGGATGGTGACTCTAACCTGCCTTCCTGGACAGCCTGTACCAGCATGTTACCACTTTTCTGAGGAGAATTTTTTCCTAATATTGATATTAATCCTGATGTCGAGCAAACAAACTAAAATGCAGGCACCACTTGACAAGGAAAATAAAAAGAAAAAAAACACAAATCAGTGCAGAAAGTCATTGAGGCCACTATCCAAATGTTGTACACTTATTTAAATACAAAGCAACTAATATGATTAAAGGAATGGAGTATGAGAGGGCTGGATTCATTCATCCTGAAAAGGATAATACTCAGAAGGATCTTATCAGTGTATTTAAGTCAACTGATAGGGAGAGTAAAGATGGAGCTGGGATCTTCTCACTGGTGCCAAATAACAGGATGAGAGGTGAGGGCACAAGTTTAAATACAGGAAACTCCATTTGAATAGAACAAAACACTTATTTACTCAGAGAGTGGTTGGACACAGGCTACTGCCCCAGACAGGCTGTAATGTCTCCATCATTGGAGATCTTCAACACCCAACTAGACTTTGACCTGGGGTGCTCTAACAGTGCAACAGAGCTTGCAGTATTCTTACTGAGTTCTGAGACAGTGAAATTCTCTAGGCAGTATTTGGCAAAGAGCACTAATTGTAGTTGCATTTATTGCTTAGGTACTGTCATGGAAAAGCCACTTCTGTTCTGACTTGGATTTAACTGCTCTTATTCATGATTTCCCTTGCCTTGTGATTAGAGTCTGCTTAGAGGGTAAACTACATAGTGTGGTAGTATTGCCAGTAGAGGAACCAGCAGGTCAAGGCAGAATGTACAGCAGTCTTAGTCCCAATGGCATGTTCAGAAGGCTTTGTGCCCTGGTGCGATTGGTCTTGTTGTGGGTGCAGGTTCTGTAATGGGAGGTCATTTGGTTTCAAATCCTCCTTCTCTCTGCAGATTTTCCTGGGAAAGAGAAGGAAAGGACTGGGGTGAGGTGAAGGTGCAGAGGAAACCATCTCTTACTGCACAGATTTCCCCTGCACTCAAGGCCTTTGATGCAGTATAATGTGGTTCTGTTACTCTGTTAGCCTCAAGAATAGGCTGCATGATCATACAGAGACTGAGATATTAAACAGGTCATTTTGCCATGTTCTTCAGCTCTCTGTGCTATGAGATTTCTATCCTTATGCTTGCTATGCACATCAGCAGGCTGTATTTGTTTTCATTTATACCACTAAGGCACTGTGTCTTCAGAGAGGTCCAGTAAACATAATGTTTTGGAGCTACATGGACAAAATCCATATTAATTTCCACAGTCCACATGGGGGAAGACAAGACCAAGAATAGAAACACAGAACAACCAAAGGGCTGGCAGCAGCTGGCCCTCTTTGTTTCTCTTATGGTCTCAGCCTGATATTTGAGGGAAGCTTTTGACCTCTGGGAAGGGATATGCTGGAAGTCACCAAGGGTAATGTCATGCTTTTGGGCTCAACAGGGGTACAGAGAGTGATCCAGACCATTTTTTCTGGTTCAAAAGGATTGGGACAATGTGCTCTGAGGAGCCTGGCCATAAGCAGACCATGGGCAGAAAGATTCAGTGCAGCCATTATGAAACCATAATGAGAGGCCTGAGTGAAACTGACACTGAGTGAATCCAAGCTGACATCGGCACCCTTGACGTACAGTTCTGACCTGGCCTTCCTTGAACCCAAAGGCCTTTAGAGGATAAATTTCCTAATTTGTTTTTTGTTTGTTCATTCATTTGTTTAAATGAGGGAGAATTCTTCAATCTATTCAAGACAGGAGGCTCACTTTGTGGGGAAAAGAAACAACTCTGGGGGTCTGTTTTCAAGATCAGCTTTTGTGATATGGGTTCACCATGTTCTTAGGCAAATCCTTAAGGACCAAACGCTCTAAAAGCATGAATCTAAATGGCCTCATCTTACTGGGATTTTCATCCTTAACTGCTCTCACACACAAAAGCTTCATGGAACTTGTAAGTTTGAATACCGAAGAAAACCTAGGATGTAGTTCATAGAAGCATAAAATGGTTTGGGTTGGGTTGACCTTTAGGATCATCAAGTTCCAACCTCCTGCTATAGGCAGGGACACCCACCTCTAAACCAGCTTGCTCAAAGCCCAATTCAGCCTGGCTTTGAAGGCTTCTAGGAAGGAGGCATCCGCAACTTCACTGGGCAACCTGTTCAGTGTCTCACCACCCTCACAGTAAAGTATTTAGAGATACTCAAAGGCTGAAGTGAAGGACATCTGATAAAAAATCCCTATAGCCCATCACACCTCAAAATGCATTTGGAAAGGAAATTATTGGGAGCTCTCCACCATCAATTTGATGAGCTAAATGCATCCAGAGAAATAATTTGCTAGGGAAAAGCCAGGAAGGAGCCTGAGGGCTGTGGTGGGGTTAACGCTTAAATGTTAATGAGTAGGGACTTTTCCCATGGCATGTGCAATATTTTGAGCCAGTGCGACAGGCTCACACACTTGTTATGACAGATGCTTCACTAAAGAGCTAGTGCTGTAAGAAATTACATCAGCCTTCCAACCACACCCACCGTTGGAGGAACAGAAAGTGAGATAAAACTTGCTGCACATAGTTCCTTAGAAAACAGACCCATCTGCCAGGCCCCTTTCTTGGGGTTTCTGATGCTGTTATCTTGGACGCTCTCCTTCCTGGCTGGATAGAGGCAGGAAGCGTTTAGTAAGTGGGTAATAATAGTTTCATGTTAATAGGAAATAACAGGCTTGGAAGTAGCCATATGTCTGAGAACTGAAAAGGACCCCACAGCATTTGGAGCATGTGTGGGAATCCCACAGGCCTTTGAAGCTCGTCCAAGACACACAGCCCATGTAATTCTTATATAATTGCCAGTGTCAATAGTCAGCGGGTATCATTTTGTCATATATTGTTTTAATCTGGGAGCAATGGTGTTTGACAGAAAAGCACTGTGCTAAGTGGCAGATGGAGAAGGGAGGGAACAGAGCGTTGCACTCATCACTGGAGGATACTTTCTTTGTGTTCTGTGGGCTGGGGAAGACAGCAGTCTGACTAAGAGGAAGGAGAGGGGGAAGAGGAGACACATGGGGCAGAGTCAAGCAGTAACAAAGGAATCTTGTGACTTGATTTTGGTTAAATGTGCTGTCTGCAGAGCTCATCCTGTTCTCTCACTGGTGAAGCACTAAGGTGGTAGTGAAGCCAGAGGGGAGGGATCTCTTGGCAAGCACAGGAGACAATGTCTCTTTATGTATGATTCCTCTGTGCTTCAGTGAAAGTCCCACTAAGTTTCCTAGACGTCCAGTTCCAAACCTGCTATTTCCTATTAGCATGACATTATTAGTACTCATGTCCTAGTGATGACCAGGGAAGGTCACCAGGACTCCAGGTGCAGAAATTGCAGCATTAATATTACAGATATGGGTTTCATATTCTCCCTACCAGGCAAAGAAAGGAGGAATTCCTCCATGCTCACATTGTCCGTTACCCTGAACATAGTGGCGATAACAACAGCAGTGTTAGATGTGCAAGGAAGTGTGGCAGCAGCTTCTCCCTGAAAGTCCTTTTTGCACCAGTCATTCTTTTATAAAGACACAATGGATCAGGGACTATGGATGAGATAAGTGACCATCCCCTCTGCAGATTTCACAGGAACTTCTGGATGCAAAAGACACTGAACTACTTGTTGCTGCCAGGATATGGGCTGTGGTACATATATCCTATACTAGAAATGTATATGTCTTGTGGATCTTCCCATATGGAAAATAGCAGTAAGGGGATTTGAACAGCCTCCAAATATAGGTACAATCTAAACTGAATTTTGTTGAATTAAACATTTAAATCTCTCAGACTTTAAACCATTTGCCTTCATTTCCCAGCTACTCCCTATGGGACCTGGAGTACTTAACCCACACTCTGATTCTTTGTCATTTTTTAAACACATCATAGAAAAACTCTTTAATAAGTGAAAGTCAGCATTTCTGGCTCGGAGTTCTCATCTGATCATATTTGTATCCTTATGTTGGGGCTTTAAGCTTAACTGTAATGGGTAGGCCATATAAACTGAAGACTTCCTTCCACTGAAATAAAAGATAAGTTCCTAATGGGAATCTTTTATACTTTTGGCAGGTTTGGATATTATTCGTCCCAAAATATCACTGATGCAATTTTAATTCTGGTCTGGGAGCCATTTTTCTTGGTCATCTGCCATCTTCCAATCAAATTCTCTTGGATATCTCTCAGATTTCCATTACAGTACACTTCACATCTCTCATGTTCTTTATTATCTTGATTTGCACAGCGGGGTAGCACTTTCATCATTCTTCAGGAGAAAGAAGGCATAGAGAGCGTGTATAACTTGGCCATGGTGACCCAGAAACACCCTTGCAGAGTAAGGTGTTGATCTTGTGTCTCTGAAGTCCTAGACTAACAATCAGATTGGTAAACCAACTGCAGAACCCTTTTCTTGTGCTTTTATACTCAATGCACAGACACAAAACTAGAAAAAGCAATTTTCAGAGACTTACTTTGGACCTTATGCTACAGGAAAAATCCTATTAACAATGGTCATCTGATTCTTTTGCGTGAGCAAAAAAATCCTTTTCAAGCAGGAAAAGTATTTTGCCAGCAGTTCCACAGGGAACAATGTTCCGGGCTCAGATTTGATTCTATCGTTGAAGAGTGTGCACGCTACTGGCTGATTCAGGGGATGGTATTTCTTACTTGCTTACCCAAATCCTGAAGCCAAATTGCTAGTTGTGCTGATATTCCAGACACTATGATTAAATAAGTGGCACTGTCTTTATTTAACCAGCTCTCCAGAAACTACAGTTACAAATTCAAAAGAGCTCAGATTTAACTGGATTCTCTAGATGATGTGGTTAAATAATTGTTGATATCCTTATAGGTAGCTCCTCCAGACGATATGATTAAATAATTGCTAGTGTCTTTTTTGCTACCTTCTCCGGATTCTGTGGTTAAGCTACTACCAGCATTTTCCTTATTGAATCTGTATTAGTTTAATCAAAGTAATCATGAAATTCCCATCCCTCTTGGAAAGTGTTACAATAAGTCTCCAAAGTGAATCCTGTGGGCTTGATCATCTCATTAAATCTGTGTGAATTTCACGTGCCTTACAAAGGATACACAAGGAAGTTACTAAGCAAGTAAAACACAAGCATGAATTTGGCAGCTCTGTGCCGTATTTCTCTATGCAGCTTTAATCTCCTATAAAATGAAATCACTTGCAATTCAGTGATAGCCTGTGTGTGATGGCCATGTTTGGCTCATTGTAAAACTGTACAGATGTTTGTGGCACAGAGAATGTCCTGTGAGATCACACCCCATTTACTTCAGGATACAATTTTTTAGATAGCAGTGTGCTTAATGCATTTTGTGAAAGGAACATGAAAAAACCTCAGTGGAGACTGTTCCAGTTTACACCAATGTAAGTGACTGACCTCTCAACACTTGATCATTGTTTGACATGGACTAAAGAAGACAGGATGAAATACAAAGAGAAATAATGATCTCTTTTACCTAACACCACCTGGCTGTGTTGCTGCTAGGCACCTTCCAAAAGGGTACTGAATGAGACTATTGCTGGTTGTCTTTGACTTTCTAACACTTTACAAATCCCTACAGTTAAATCCTTCTACTAAGGAAAGTTGGTGGCACCTGCAAAGCTTTTCTTGCTTCTTCTAGTGTTGAAAAGTCTCCTTCTCAGAAAAAGGAACCTCAAGTGTAGGAAAATCCTAATACTTCTTTCTTCTGAGGCATGGACAGAGGGATTTTGCACTGAGAGGTTGATGAGCATTTCTTGTGAACAACAGCAGTCAGGTCCAATAGACATGTAGACCATATTATTTGAATGTAAGTAGGAAGTGCTGAATTGAACTTGTCAGATGTCATAGGATCATAGAATCATAGAATCACAAAGTTGTAAAGGACCTACAAGATCATCTAGTCCATAGTTTTTTTTCTCAGGTATTATTCTGTTATAGGGTTGATTCACACAGTCATGACAACTTCTACTAAGAGCTTTTCATGAGATCTGGCTTGTCCATTTTGGAGTTGTTGTCTTTTCTGTCCTGAGCACTGCAGTATGCTGTTCTATCCACCAGATAGTAACTACAACAGCTTCTTTGACCTACACTGTGTGGTGGAGTGAATTCATGACAGATTTGATTGTAAAATACTACAGAAATATATAGTGTGGAGTTTGGAACATAGAGCAGGATGGAGAGCGAAGATACTGAAAGACATAGAAGTGATTTTCTATGTCCAGTGAAAACAACTTTAGTCTGATTCCCAACAACTCCATCTGCTGACACTATCATCCGTTTTGATGAGAGAATCAATCACAGACAGTGGTGATCCATTTTTATTGTCATTTTTGCCACGTTTTATGGTCCAACTAGAAGATGAAAACTGTGCTGTAAAGAGTGGAAAAAATATAAGTCATCTACAAAATTCAAGACAAACATGAACTCTGACTGCAAAATCCTGAGAAACTGTACCTATGTGGAGGACAAGAGGTAGTTGGAATACACAAATAAGCAAAGCTCTCTGTCTTAAGCCATGCAGAGTCTAAGAAATGTTATCATCTGCTTTGCATTTAAGTCTTAATGTAGATTTCAACTCATAGATGAAGACAGGCACATTGAGTGTCTATATCCAAATGTTTAACTGAGGGATTTAGATGATTTAGGACCTGGTTCAGTTGCTTTAACATAAGCATCTAAAGCCATCTGAAGTGTGAAGTTAAAACAGGAGACCGATGCTCTTCTGGATCAGGATACTATGGCAAAGCCAAAGCTATAACAGCATTAAATATTTCTTTTAAAGGCTCCTAGAAAGGCAACCAGAAGGATACTCAAGGGCAGGGCAAGGGACTATGTGTTGAGAGCTGAGTCATGGCCCTAATGAAAGGAATCTCAGGTTCACATGATTTCCTCCAAAAGTAGATATCTCTTAATAAGCAATAATATCTCTTATTCCCAGAGATTATCATGGTGTAAACAGAGGGAGCAGAATACCTTTCCAGTGTTATATTGAAATCACTCCTCAAAAGTTCTTTCAGAGGTGTTGCAGTAACAGCCCAACAGCTACGCAGGATGTTTTAACCCTCTGGGAGAAAGCAAAATGTGCTGTAATGGTAGCAATTGCCAGGAATTTCACATGACCATATTACCAGGAAGGGTCCATGCATGTAGGGAATCTCTGAAGAAGTTAATTATCAAAGCCCTCTAGGGATGATAAATCACTGTTCCTGGGCCTAAAACAAAAATTAAATCCCAGGAGTAAATCCATCAAATTCCTTAATTTGGCAAAACAGGATCTAGACATTATTCTGCAGTGAGGGCCTGTCTGAAAGCCCAGAAAAATCACTGGAGATGGATTTTATCTCACTTAACCTCAGGTGTCTACATTTCAGATTTTAATGGAGCAGATTTCCTCAGACTCTTTAGCATTAACAGAAATGTTCACCTTTAGGAAGGGATTCAGTGAAATTTACAACGTAATTAACTGTTCCCATAGTCCAGTAACTCAATTTCCACTGACCGTAAGACACTCTTCTTTCAGAAAAAGGAACCTTAGCATAATCAACATTGTCATTGTCACTGACATCATCAATTGATTTAGCAACCTTGTGCCTTGTATCATCATCATTATCATCATCTGTTAATTTAACACCCTTACACCTTGAACCGAATGCCAACTACTGAAAAATCAGGAACATATAGTATTTAAATCTATCAGTGATAGAAAAAAGGTGAAACTCTTGCTTCTTATAAGCAGACTGAAGTTTTAGTATGCAGTTCATTTTTTCTGTACTAGTTGTGCGGGTAATGCTTACAAGACCGAAGAATTGTTCTGAAATGCAATTAACACTAACTCGTAGAATTCTTTAAGCTCCCTAAACAGAAGACGGTGTGTAAATTGTTGCTATTGCCTCACTTATATTAATGTGTCTGTAGTTATCAAGAACTCTGTTATTCATGCAAATTGTTCCTATTTATCAGCTCTCCGCTGTGTCTGCTTCATTCAGGCAAGCTGTTTGGCTGTACAGAAACATAAATAAATTAGAAGAAAATGATCACAGGGGAGACATCTATGTTACAGGTGAGGAAAATGAGATGAGATGGATTCAACAAAATTGTTTTCCACTCCAGAACTCCAAGGGGAAAATCAAGAATCACCAGTCACTGTCCATCATTCATCCCTGACACATTATTTGTTAACATATGAATATTGTAATTCTTTGCACAAACTGTGACTGCACAGTAAGTAATATGCACCCAAGAGAAGTCTAAATTTCTGTAGCCAGGATTATCAGTAAGAGAAAATTCCTAAAGTGGAGGAGAAAGAGGGAAAACTGCAAAAGCAAATGCAGATCTAATGCTGTTCTTTGTGAGCAGACAGATGCCAAGAGGAAAGAGTCCTGTGTGGTTTTAAGTACATCAACTCCCTTTTGGCTGGTTTCTTAGCTTTCATATCCCCTTCCTATATGGTGGCCCATAGGGAGCAGAGACCACATCATTCTCCATAGGTCATAGGGTGACTTGGATTTCTAAAATCCTCCAGCAAACAGCTGTTCAAGGGTTTCAGCTTTGCAATTTTTATCTTCAAACTAGAAGGGGAACAAACTGCTTTTCCCAGACAGTCTTCAGGGAGTTTTTCACCCGAGTTCAGTACTCCCTTGAGCAACTTAGTGCAGCCCCCTACTCTGATCTTTCTATTAGATCTTCCCTTCCCTTCCCTTCCCTTCCCTTCCCTTCCCTTCCCTTCCCTTCCCTTCCCTTCCCTTCCCTTCCCTTCCCTTCCCTTCCCTTCCCTTCCCTTCCCTTCCCTTCCCTTCCCTTCCCTTCCCTTCCCTTCCCTTCCTTTCTCCCCTTTTTTCTTCTTTTTCTTTCCTTTTCTCTATTTTTCTCTTCTTTTTAATGAAAAGTATCAAATTCCAAATCAAACACTTGGAAACTTGCCAGTAGTATTACAAGCTTGACTAAAATACACTGGGAAAAGGAGAAGAAAACTGTTTTATGTAAAAAGTTCTGGTAAAAGAGTTTTTTCCAGCACAGAGAATGTATGTGATACAGTTTATGAGAACTCTAAACTAGTGAGAAAAATGCTTGAAAGGTTAATTTCTTTTGTGTAGAACAGGTTCATGGCTTGCAGAGATCAAGGAAGACAGTTCACTAATTCAGCTACTCATTATATATAAACATGTCAGTTAATTTCTTCAGACTGCAGTGCAAATATATACTTGAATTCTTTGACCTGATGAAGGTGCAATTTAGGTGTATGGCCCTGATTATTCCATTTAGAGCAGCATTATTTGTCAGCACAGCCCTCATGCAAAGACAGTTAGGTTCAGCAGAAATTTTGGTCCTACAGCCTGTGCTCCTCCTGCACTTTGTATCAATTATCTGAACAAGTGTTGAAGCAAAAAAAAAAAACACCAAACCCTAGTAGTCATTTCTTTGCAAAGTAAGTATTGTCTGGATTAAAAAATAAATATCATTTGCATTTTTAATCCCTCTTTTTTTCTTATTTCTTCATATTCAAGGGATAGAAACTCAGTGGGAAAGCAGCCATGTGATATAGTTCTCAAAACAACTTCTAGCTCCCTAAAGCTTATAGTTATGGCATTTCTTTGAGAGGTAGAAGCTCTTCTGTCTATATTTTTTCTTTGATTTGATTTGGGTATTCCTTAGGAAAATCTAACCAGTGGAAGTATCAGTCCTTCTCTGCCTGTCTTGAAGGATATTTAAGCAAATATTTATGAAGTATATTACACAAATATGATGGTTTGTCATTATTCTGTGACAAGCGTGATGGTATTCTGATCTCATTTAGAGGAAGAATTGTTTCATTTACTTCAGCAGAATTGATGACTATCCCCAGCTCCCCATGGCTGGAGTCAGCCCAGAAATGGGAAGATCCGTCCTTCTGCCCTGTTCCTAAAAAATCCATGTGGGTGCCTTTTTGTTTCCATAACAGTGCTCCCCTGAAATCTGAAAGTAGTTCTTTAAAAGAATGTTAAATGATGTTACCTAGTACATTCTTGCCTCACCTGGTCAGTTGTATCCCATACAGTGTCAGCATTCCCAGCCCATCAAAGCTGCATATGAGATCACGGAACCCAAAGTCCTCGACATGACACCATCCATGCAACCATTCATTCAACTGGTTTGTTCTCCTTCTTCTGCCCAGATCCCAGCCTCCAACAGGGAGGACTGAGGAGAACACCACCTGTGCTCCCAATCCCTTTAACACCTTCCCAAGGCATATAAAGTCTTTTTTGTTATTTGATTCATTTTCTAGTCACAGACTCATACAACCAAGCTTGAAAGACCAGAAGTGGACAGTAGTCCTAACACAGTTTTACACTATCTAAGTGATAAGACAAGGCTTTAAACTAAGAGGGGAGATCTTGGTTAGATATTAGGAAGAAATTATTTACTCGGAGGATTGTGAGGCACTGACACTGCTGCCCAGAGAGCTGTGGATGCCCCATCCCTGGAGGTACTCAAGGCCAGGTTGGATGGGGCCCTGGGCAGCCTGAGCATGGCGGTCTGAACTGAGTGATCCTTAAGGTCCCTTCCATCCCAAGCCATTCTGTGATTCAGTGATTTGATGACACTGCAGTTCTCCTCAGTGGAATTTAGTATTACACCATTCAGATTTGGAAAAGACCCCCAGAACTTCACTGATGATACAAGCCTTCAGACCCTCCGGATGCACTGCACTCCAGGTTAAATATTTTGTACTTGGAATCTTCACTCCTCCAAATTAAGTAGACTGTTCAGTTCTCTCTGCCTCCCTCCTGTAGCTGTAGAGAAAGAACTTAATTCGAAACTCTGCCAAGACAGGTGTTGGTGGTTTCTTCTGTCCTGACCGTCACCACAAGGGAACAGCTGATTGTTTCATAAGGTGCATCTCAGAAACCACTGCTGGCTGGTAAGCAGCATGCCTCTGGCTTCTGTTGAGCCAGGTGAGGATGTGGCTCTAGACAGGGTACTTAGTGTTTGCTGCTGGAATGCTGATCAAGTCACAGAAACCTTACTCACATTTTAAAGGTTGGATACCTGCAGAAAAACACACGTACAAAAACACATGTACGCTCACAAAATGGGGTCAGTTCCTGGTTTCTAACAAGTGCTCAAATGCTGAAATTCTGTGTGTGCTATAATGCATTTTCATCAGCAGTAATCTCGGTTGCACAGCAGTTTCAAAGTCTGTAATCCTGTCTGGGTTCTGGTTTACCATCCAGGTACTTGGAGGATATGAGATACAAAATCACTTATTCCTGAACTGAAGCCACAGTCAGACCAGGGTATTCTGGGATGCAATTATATTGTGTATTACTATTATTGTTATTTATATTACACTTAACTACTTATGGGAAATCTGATGCTATATATATATATATATATATATATATATATATATATTTGCATGAAACATGCCTGTGTGTTCATGTCTGTATTTCCCTAGCTGGAAAACAACAACAAAATCAACACATATATATGCTTTTTATTACAGTATATACTGCACTGTAAAGGAAATGGAATCACATTTGGAACTGGAGGAGAATAAGAGTAAAGAATGTTAATTGAGAATTTAGTTAGATTTGGGGGGAAAAGACACTTCAATTCTTAAGTAAAGTAAATATTTCTGATGATTTAGCAGTAAGATAGAGCTTGGGAACACTCGTGCAATGAGAGCAGTGAGATGGAAAGACATTCCATCTAGAGTAGTATGGTTAGGTCATGGCTGGACTCGATGAGGTTTAAGGTCTTTTCCAACCTGAGTGATTCTATGATTCTATAATTCAGAGCTACAGGCAGACTGTTTTCTGCCTTGAACCAAAAACAGCTTAGATACAAGCAATGGGAAGGTGTTTCAGCATTCTGTCACCACTACAGTCACCAAAGTGGAAGCGTTGCCTATTAGTTTTGTCTCACTTTTATTGCATAGTAAACTGTGTGTACATTAGTAGGACTAAACTCCTGAACTCTGAAATGGTTTATGGCCTGAGCCCCTGGGGTTCTCCCATCACAATGACATTTACTCAGTGTTGCCAGAACACGCATGTTTTTCTTTCTAAATTTAGATTTGCAGTCAGCCTGCTTTGTAAACATGTGGAGAACAACAAAAGTAGACGACACAAGAACACTGCATGCTCAGTGCATGTCAGCACAGCATCCACAGTGCAGAGGAAAGGTCGTGAGCCCATTGTGTCAGACACAGCAGAAATACTCAGTAAGAAACAGCTTTAACTTGTACATACCAGAGCAAATGCAGGGGAGTCACTGAAAATGCCCCAACCCCAAGAAAATCCTCAGCCAAAGCTAAGACAGCAAAGTCACATTTCCAGCAGACGTAAAGCTGTAGGAAAGCGGATTTCCTTACTTCCAGTGCTCAGAAAACCATCCTGGGTTGTATTAAATGGTGCATAAATGTTTTTTTAAATACCATCAGGAGACAGCATTTCACTGGCACAGAACATCCGAATCTTTCAAAATGCAGTGAATTCGAAATATGTTTTCAAGTTTTAATTGATAAAACAGTTTAGAACGGCAAAATGCCAATTTCCTCTAGTTTTCAGGGCCTTTCTGGCCGTTTATTAAGCTGCTTGAGAATGAATTTTAAGATGGGAGGAAGCACAGACAACACTATGTACCCACAGAAAGTTTGCTCACTTGAGAAAGCAGAAAGAAAACGTACAATGTAAAAATGATGAATTATTCTGAATTAATCGAAGCATATGTTATTCTGCTTTCTGAGTCATCAGTTTTGCTAATCTTTTTTTTTATCTACTACTTTATGGAATTGCTGGAGAACTGACAAAATAATGGGAATCAGATGTTTGTCTCTCCCTTCTTCTGCCTTAATCATACAGGTTGGGGACCCAGCACAGCTCTCCTATACCCACACCAGTGCCTTAACTACAAAATCAGGATCCCACACAACAACCTACTGAAACATCCACCACCTCAGGCTAATTCAAAGGACACTGGAGTCAATGGGAAAAGCTCCTGTTGACTTAACAGGGCCCCCGGCTGACATTTGAGTGGGGTTACTTACACTGAGCCTTGTAAACACTCTCATCCACAATGAATCTCAGGTGGCTGAGCAGATTTCCAGCTGACTGACAAAAGGATTTGGTTTCTCTATGTAGGAGAACCACGTGGAGGGCAGCTTATTTTTAACAAGGGGGCCTTAAGAGTGAGCTACATTATCCTCAGCTGAAATAGCTCGTGAATCCTGCCTTTCCAAAAGTCCTCATCAAGATGGGAAGAATTGCTCAATATTTATGTTCATATGAGCTCTTGCCAGCTTATAAAGTGCAGTCCTAGGGAAAAAAATAAAAGAAGCTGAACCAAAAAAATAATAATCTGACTCATGCCTTTTCTTGCAAGCAGTTGGGCTATTACAGAGTTACTGTCACTGTATGATGGAAATAAATTTCTACTGGTTGCCCTCCAAAACAAGGCTAATGTTGTAATCTACCTTGACTTCAATGAATGTCCCAAAAAGTGGAGTGATTGGTTACGAAAAGGACTGGGAGAAGTTAGTAACTCTGAAGTAGATATGCTTCCGTGTGATCTGGTGTTAATGTTATGCTTGAACCCAAACAAGTTCTGAAAAAGGGATGTAGGTCATCTGGGTGAATTTAGGATACTCAGTATTCTTCCTCTGGTCTGATTACATGTAGAGACTGCTGGATACATAGAGAGTTCCAAGAATTTTCCTTTATGGTAGTCACATCATTACACAGCCAATATTTTTATGGCACTATTCAAGGCTTTGTGTACCATCCCAAGCCAGTTCTCATTGAACTATTTCATGTCCAGGAGGAGTGTAGTTGCTTTAGCACTTTACATTGTCAGAACAAATACACATCATATCTTAGCCAAAAGAACTCTGATAATACACTTAATTCCCTAAGTAATATTCATTATTTTCTCTTCTACACCATTTTATCAGTTCACTTATTATGGTGACTTCACTGCATGAATAAGCTGCTCAATACTGTGCCACAAGCAGCCGTTCTTCATAACAGAACTCTCCCATCGACATAGCCTGAAATCAAGCTGAAGAATGGAATTAAGTTCTCTGGTCAGGTTTTCAGGGAACTTGGCTAACATAAGATGAACAGAAGAAAATTAGGAGAAATGAAAAAAGATGTTCATGTTTGTACTAAGCAGCAGCTGTCCATAATTAATCTAAATGTAAAACAAAATTATTTTGCTGCCCTGAAAATTACATAGCTGTGTTATAACACTCATTTGCAGTAGCAAGACATTTGTGTATGACACCTGTGGCAACATGAGACAATGTAAATTAATATTAAAAGATTAAACAGATAGAATAAATTAGAAGTTTCAAGACGATAAAATGTTTTTCCAAAACATATTTTTGAGGTTTCTGCCTCAATGAACATGTTTTGTTGTTTTTTTCCCCAAATGTTTCCTTTTAGCCTCTGATTAAAGGAGATTGTTGAGAAGACAGCGTGTTCCCTGAAAACAATGATGTGGCTTTAAGTGAATCTATTAGATTCCTAAGAACTCCTCAGTGGTTATTCCCAAGCAGCCACTTTGGGTATGTATGCCTTCCACTTCTGATAACTCTTTGCTTTGTAGCCTGTCAAACACAGTTTCATAGGAGCACTTGCCACAGACTCTTATTTTCTACTTCCTCCTTCCACCACATGCAAGTTTCAAGTTTTATTATTGCAATAAAAATGCTTTATGTTGGCTTCTCCCAAGGACATTAAGAGCTTATATGCTTCTGCGAAATAGTCCTTTTCTCAAACGTACACCCCCTCTTCTTTGCTGCAAATTGTTGGTGGTCCTTTCCTTGACTCAGAGAGCTCAGAAAACCAGAGTCAGCAGGCCATCTCAGAGATTTGTTTAGAGGCTAATGAAAAGAGAGAAATGCCCTGACTTCTATGGCCAACATAGGCTCATAGTACAACTGAACTGCTCTGTAAGGGGAAAGGACCCATAGAAACCACACAAAAGACACCTAATATTTTTGCCAAACACTTGGGTTGTCACCTATGAAAAGAAGAATGTATGGCCAGTCCCTGGAAGAGATATCTACCAGGACTGATGTCCCTGGCATAAACAGAAATGTTTCTGTTCAGCATGTAACCAGCTGTATTCTGTTTATACATGATTACAGAGGACTACTGAACATGCATGCAGTGTGGATAATACCTGCTGCTGCAATAAGAACTGGGCCTTGAATTTCTTCAGGTCTTTTGTTGAAAATACTGAAGAAGTCAGCATTTGGTGGTCTACAAACACAACTGGAATATGATGAACTGGTAGAGGATGATGTCCTGAAAGTCGTATGTTCATAGATTTTAGAGCTAGATTCTGATAGTTGAGGTAGCTATCTAATTGGGATGCAATTGGGATGCCTCAGAAGGTTTCGTATCATCCTTCATCCCCTTACAACATACTGTAGAAAAAAACACATTGAAGCTCTTCCACAAAGCCAGGAGGAAAGCACATAGGGTAGAAGGTGGACAGGGAGGGACAGTGGGAAGATCTCTCACTCCCTGGCAAGTGCCTTGTGTCCTGGGTTATGAGCATTGTGGTGGACTCTCAGGTTAGTCAAAGCCAGGGAACAGATCAGATTATGCCTTTTTTTGGAAGGAACATGTTGAAAGACATGAGGTCCAACCTCAATGTAACCCACTGAACAGTGAAATAGAGATGGTGTGAGATGTTAAATGAAAAGATCTGCAAACAAGTCCTCCCCACTGTGCTTTTCAAAGACACACTGAGACTTGTAGGAGGTCCTTTCTCCTCTGTCTTGCTTTCCCACCATCTCCTGTCACTTCCTGCATGAACTCCATCCCCTCTGAATCCCAAAGAAGGTCCCTTTTTTTCCCATCACTTCTGAGGCCTCATTGTGGCTCTGCTCCGTGCCAGAGGCAAGCCTCCAGCTCCCCTCAGGAAATGTCCTGGCCTCTCCTTGTGCCCCGGGCTCCAAGCCAGCTGCCTCTCTCTCTCCTTGTTTGCTCCCTGTTCTCCAGAAGCTTTTCCCAGCTGAGACAGCTCAGGTGTTTTCAGGAAAGAAATAATTTCTGCTTCTTCCCATAAGGCTCTGCTAGGAAAAAAGCATGTTTCTCCTTTCTGATCATGCATGTTCTTCTCACAAAGCATATGATAAACCATGAATTAAACTAAATCGTTGTCTGTCCCAGGAAAACAATTAATGCCTTCCCCCTGCTCCAAACAAACTAAAACAGCAACAATAACCTCTCGTTTTCTCCTTCTCTTCTGTTACGCAAGTGACTGCCATGCAACTGACTTTTATGTTCTTCTTGTTGAACATCTGCTGATTCCTGCCCTGCAGGTGAAGCTTTTCATATTGGTGAATGATCCCACTGAAAATGAGCCCCAGAGCATGCACAACAGGAGCATCTCCCTTGCTATGTTGACATGCAAGATCTCATCATGCCCCGGTGTGTGTGAAGGTTTATGAGCTGAGTCGGAGCTGAGAATCCCTAAATCCTAAGCAACATCTGCGTTTTTTACCAATATAGGTGTGAGATGTTTGTGTTTATATGCAGAAGCAGGTAGTCTGTTCCCAGGCAGTCAGATTTAACAATTTCACCTCTCTATGCTAAAGTTTTCATTCCTCTGGAACAGGTCTGCAAATCAGACTCAGATACTCAGTGGGGAAATTATGTCTTTTCACTATAGCAGTGCAAAGATTCAGTGTTTGTTGTCTGTGATTCTGGTATGTTCAGCATAGAGATGCAGAGATCTCCAGGGTGTAACTCCTTCCTTCCTGAGATGTATCAGCCCTAAATTTAAAGGGAGAACAAAAAATGAGGTAACATTACTAGTCAGGGGGAAGATGTAAAGGCAAACGAGGTACCCAGTCAACTGGATAAATGCAACCAGAGGTATCATGGACAGAAAATAGGAAGAAAGGGAAAAAGAACTTCCAGGTTCATTATCAAGGCAAAATCTGTCGCTTTTTAGCTTCCCTTTTTCTCCACAGTTCTTCTGAGGAGAGAATTAGAAGTCTTAATGTCAGGAGTTTGTATTCATTTGGCATAAGCAACAGCAATTTAACAGTAAGTAATAATCCCAAAGTGGCATCTGTGACATACAGATGGCATAATCCAAAACTGTTTATGACTGTTGGCTTGATTATGCCCCACTTGAAGCCAAACCTCTGCCACTGACTAACACAGTCACTTGAATGGGACTTGTACTACTTTTTTCTGCCAGATGTTTTCTATTTGGCATGGCAGCTTCTGAGTTGCTTCTAGAGTGCCTTTTGAATGTTCCTGTTGCCCACATCCTGTTGCTAAAGAAATCTTTCTCTGCTGAGCTTACAACTATCATCTTAACACATACCACATGCCCATTGCAGGGCACAGAGATCTGTGGCTAGCAGCCTTGCCATCCTAGGGACAGCTCTCTTGCAGTGAGCACAAAGAGGTGTAAGAAGAGGAGTCCAGGGTGGTTTTCTATTATTTTTCTATCTGTCAAAGTGAGTGAATGGAAAACAGGAATGGGTACTGCATAATCACATCCAGACATCAACATCTGAGATAGAATCTCAAAGCTCCTTTTTTCAACCAGTTGAGTCCTCGGATTGAATAACCCCACTTCTAAAACGGAATTCTAAAAAAGTGAGATAAATTGTTATATAAAAATACCCATTTCTCTATTTATCTACATAAAGGATCAAATGAGACCAATGGAGCTGGAAATATCCATGCTGTAGATGCCTAAGTTTAGGTGAGACAAAGAGAAATCTGACTTTCTGTTACTGCTATTCTGCTGGAGCAAATGAAATGGGTACTCACCAGAAACACAAAGTCTCAAACATTTGCCAGTCCTCAATAGTCTCTTCCCAGTTCTTCTACCATACCTTACATACCCAGCTTTCTACAGCTGTGGAGGAACATTATTTTCTCCTAGCTGTGTATAAAGAAAACATGAAATTGCTGTACAAAATTTGGGCTGATGAATCTCACTTACTGAGGAGAAAACAAGGAGCTGGAATTGCATACACAGAGATGTGGGATTTTATCAAACCTGTAGATTGGCACAAAAACTCTTCTTTCTATTTTGTTTCCTTCTCACTATTTATTTGGTCACCCTATCTAAAGAACCAGCTCTCTGATGAGCAGCTGTGTGTGGCATGCAATGTTCAGGAGTGGGGAAGGGTTTTTGCGTATGTGTGAGGTGCCTTGTTGTATAGGACATGCAGAAGTGAGCAGACTATCATTGTAACTGAATGGGATTTGGTATTTTTGATCACTTTATGTCAAGTGAGATCTTGCCTCAAAGTAACTTGGTCCTTCAACTCCTTGCATGTTCCTGGGTGCTCATCCTAACAACGTTCCTGCTGCTAACACTATTTCTCATCCAGACCTGCTATGGGGAACAAGGACATCCATTTAGCTGGAAATTACATTCTTCCTTGTTGACAAGTTTAGCCTTCACTGGGATCAGTTCCCTGCTCTGACTCACTGAGCAATCTCTAGAACCTTAATACGGGATGAAGCAGAACTGTGCAGAGAGAAGTAGGAGAGAGAAGGTAGTACTGTCTTCGAGTAGAGTGGCAATGCCATTCTAAATTAACTGAATAAAAAGAAGCACCTATAGGGACCTTCCATCCCTGTGTTATTTAGAATCATAGAATAGTTTGGGCTGCAAGGAACATGAAAGATAATGTTATCCAACACCCCTGTCATAGACAGGAGCACTCCCCCAAGACCAGGGTGCCCAAAGCCGCATTGGAACTGACCTTGAACATTTCCAGGGATGGGGCATCTTTTCTTTTGTGCAGCTCAAGCAAATTCAGTCTGCAGAACCGGATCAATATAAGTACAGGATAAATGCATTCAAGGGAACACGCAAGACTCAAAAAATAGGTGACAGGGATTATTTTTGTGAATATGCTGAAAATGATGTTTTTCATTTCCCAAAGATGAGATGGTTTACTAACTATATAGTGGATTAGTCACTGATGAAAGAACTTATGTTAATCTGATGTTCAAGCAAATCAGTATGAGAAGGACTTGGGAAAGATAAGGGAAGATTTGTCACTGAAAGACAGGTCAGATTTGTTGCCGTGCTACAGTCTTTCTTTGTGTGGTAACTGGTCTTAAAAATCCACCAGTCCAATTAAATCTTTCTGGCTGGTGGTGTTCACAGTGTCCATGGGTACTGATGGATATTCCTGTAATGTTTCACTCCCCTGATGATTTTCCCAGAGTGGGTCACTGAGTTCACTGCACTAGAAATGTCTGCTGCTTCATGGCCTTTCTTCTGGCATGGGTTTGTAATTGCTGAGTGCCAGTGGCTCAGTGCTGGCAGGAGGGAAAAAAGACTTCCTGAATTAGAGGCTGCACTTGTACAGAGTTGTACAAATTGCCCACAGAAGCCTTCACTGCCTGACATCATGGCCAGGATTAAGAGCTGAGAAAAACAAGGAGGAAGACAAATTCCAGCTGTTAGTAGATGTGTTCCTGGAGCTGCTCTTGGTGCAGAAAAAGGAAAAAAAAAAAAAAAAAAAAAAAAAAAAAAAAAAAAAAAAAAGGAAAGAAATTGGTGCCTGTCAACAGTGAGGGGAATAAACAAATGATGGCATGGTGACGAGAGTGTTCAGAGGGAAATAAAACATAAAGAACGTGATCATGTCAAAGAAAAGACCAAGAGGGATGGTTGCCATCCTGTCTGGGTACAGGTCTAGGAAGTAGCAGCGACATGAGTCACTTGCAGAGGAAGACATATGTTGAGCTCAGTCCTCACCACTGCAGGATGTTGTGCAGGAGAACAGCACCAAGGCACAGCAGCTGTGATAGAAAGAGGTTCTGAAAGAAAAAAAACATTCCCTAAGAAGCACATAAATGTTCCCTCACTCATAAAACTGATTTCCTTTGGCATTTTGAAACTCTCTGGGAACCTTTTATTTCATCTACCTGGACATCACAGCAACCTCTCAACCACAGGGCTGAAATTTTTCTGTGACCTGGCCAAAAATCACAAGCAAAATTTTAAATATCTACAAGCAACATTTCTCCATCTAATCAATTTTTGCAACAGGTAATCACTAAAAACGTAGAAGGCAAATTTAAAGTGTCCTCAAAGACATCCACGTGTCCTTGAATGCCTGCAGGGATGGGGCATCCACAGCCTCCTTGGGCAACCTGTTTCAGTGCGTCACCACCCTCTGAGTGAAAAACTTCCTCCTAATATCTAATCTTAGTTTAAAACCATTTCCCCTTGTCCTATCACTATCCACCCTCATAAACAGCCATAAATTGTATGCATTGCTACATATTTGGATCCTAAAAAAACTGTCACCATAAGGCAGCTCTGCTGGTGTTGAAGGAATTACTCCTGACCCAAATGACCTCTGAAACTGGGTTCACTCACTGACAAATAGCAATGAGCCTTCCTGCCTTAAGAAAGAAAGGCTTCTGGATTCTTGCACTTGTCTTATCTCAGTCCAGCTCCCTGTCTTGGTGTTGGCTTGTGGGTTAGGTGGCCTTAAGCAAATCATTTGGCCATCGCCCTCCAGCTATAGAGCAAGGATAATCCCTATGCTCACACAGCGTAACATGAAACTCAATTAATTAATGTTCAGAAAGCATTTTGGCATCCTCACAATACACAAGCATGAAGTATTATAGATTACTATGATTAACATGATCCCTAGCTTTCAATATGTCCGTGCAAATCTATTTTAGGGAAATATTTCAGGAATGATTTAATCACTTGATTTATTAGACTTACTTTGGGTGGTCAATAGAGGCAAAACAAATATTCTGCCTATTTTTTTAACCTTTTTTTTTGTAAGCTTCTCTGCCAGAAAATGACACAAAAACTGTTCAAGCAATATGGTTAAGTTCAGCCACAGCTGAGAACAGACAATGTCTTGAATGGATGTTGAACTGCAGCCTACATGCCCTCCCTTCTTTGTTTCAGTGCAGCAGTGCTTAGTCCTCACCTACTGGTCTGTGAAGTGTGAATTCATGATGTGTGACACTGGTATTATTATTATATTTGCTTGGCTGAAGGGGGCTTGACATGGAAAATCACAACAGGCCCAGAATATCTTGCAATTAGGAGGATTGGGTTTCTTCTGCAAACATGGACTCTTAACTCATAGTAAGACGAAGATTTGGCTTCAGACAAAGCCAAATACAATTTTGGGGTGTGTGACTTCACTGATTCATTTTCACACTTGCTAGTTCCAGTTTAAAAGGCAAGAGGTTAGCTGGATGTTTTGAAGTAGATCCTCAGGCAGCACTAAAATTCACCTTTCCTTTGAGATGAAAATATTGTGCCAGTTTATGCCTATTTGCTGTCTGCTTCTGTCAGTTATTTTCTAACTCAGTCAGGCTGGAGGCCAAGCAGGTGTAGCAGGTTTGCATAAGGAAAATATATCGAAAGGACTATGGGCATAGGACAGAATATGGGATTTCAAATCACATTAGCAGGAGATTATCTTTTTCTTTCTTTCTTTCTTTCTTTCTTTCTTTCTTTCTTTCTTTCTTTCTTTCTTTCTTTCTTTCTTTCTTTCTTTCTTTCTTTCTTTCTTTCTTTCTTTCTTTCTTTCTTTCTTTCTTTCTTTCTTTCTTTCTTTCTTTCTTTCTTTCTTTTTCTTTCTTTCTCTCTCTCTCTCTCTTTCTCTCTCTCTCTCTTTCTTTCTTTCTTTCTCTCTTTCCTTCTCTCTCTTTCTCTCTCCCTTTCCTCCTTTCCTCATTCCTTCCTCCTTTCTTTCCTCCTTTCTTTCTCTTTTAAGCATTTTAAAGTTATTAATCTTCAAAATTTATTCTGGAAATTAAAGTGTTTATATTTAATAGCTTACTGTATCTCTGTTGATGACCAGTTCCTTGACTTTATAGTCTTTCTCTTGCTCATGAATCAGGCTTGAGATCAATCTTTCAAGAGGTTCTACCATAACTAACTCCATTAAATCTGGATACAAATTCAAAATTTCCATGCACCCATGTAGGCTGCAGCAAGGAAGGAAAAAACAGTCCATCTCTTGCATATTTCAGGTGATACAATCATGCCAGAGTGTGACTTGGAAGTCATGTCTCTGTAAAGGGCATGAAAGAAAAAGCAGGGACTCCTGATGTGATCGGCACCATACATGACAAAGACAGAGATGGATTTCTTTACCCAGTGTTAAAAAATATACACACTTTTTTTCCCTTTCCCCCTCCCTCCTTCCCCCCACCCAGGACATTATTCTTGCTCCCTGAAGTGCAAGTTTTCAGGCAGCAGAAATATCTCTCATGGTTACCCAGCAGTTCCCCAGTCAGTGCAGAAATGTTAGCATGCAGGGTGTTGAGAACTACAACTATGGTAGACGAGTATCACATTACTAAGAAATCCCCAGACTCTTCAAAATAAGAGGAAGCAAGGAGGGAACCAGCTCTCAAGATGTTTCTGAATTGCAGCCTCTCCCAGGGCTTCTCATGGAGCAGAGCTTTTTGTCCTCATCCTCTCTCCCTCAGGCATAATCTAACTGGAGGAGGGAAGTTCTTAGAGAAAGGAAATAATAATTAAAAAAAAAAGTATCTCATTTGCTTCTCCAGGAGGGAAAAAGTAAAAAATAAATCGCTCCAGCTGCAAGAGACTGGAATCAGTAGGGAGACTGGATGTGAATTTCTTTGGAAAAAGTTTACAGCTGCTGCTGAATGGGTTTCACCTGCCCCCAACCCAACTTCAGCTCAGATTCACAGATTTCATTGATACTGGTAAATAGAGGTTGATTTCCTAACCTAAGGGTAAGTGGCATAGTCTGTCTCATGCCCAAAAGTTAGAATTTCCATTCAAGAACAGGATGTTAATCTAGATTACCTATCTTGGCCCTTTCCACAAGAAAAAAAAGTTACATCTATATAAGAACTTTGTTCATCCTCCTACTGAAGCAACAAGAACTAGGATCTAAGTCCTACACTGTAACTTAAAGCCCATTGTGTTACTCCATCATGTCAATATCCAGATCCTGATCAAATCCCCAAGCTTTAAGCTCATCTCTCCATGCAGATCACAGTTGTCTTCCTATAGGGACAATCATCCATCTAATACTGAAATGCAATCCTTCCTTGTCCTTTCATAGAGTTGGAAGACTCTACCTCAGAGACTGCTTCATACTGTCTCTTAAAGGCTGCTTGGTAGACATCAGGTGGAATATTACCAGTTAAGCCCGCTGGTCCCACCTCTTTGAGTGTGGAGATGGGTTGCCATAGCTTAATGAGTCACCATCCATAATCTGTGCTGAGGTCATTATTTGTTTAAACATCCACATGAAGAGCTTAAATGAGGAGGAGTGAGCACTCTCTCAATCCTAACAGTGTCACCACAAGCTGCTTTTAATAATGAATTAACAGTAAGCCTTCATCAATGAACCACTTGATCTAATAAACATGGATTAAAATCACCCAAAATGCTTGAAGACTTTAAACAACCAATTTGAGAGATCTACAAAAGTGAGAAATTTTCCTGATTAAGCTGTTTTCTTGGAGTCAGATCTTTATTTTCCCTGGCTTAAGAAGAGCAAGTAGGTTTGAACGGAAGTGCTTTCATCACCTCATCAAAGTTTACCAATTTGAGATTACATTCCTTTGCACTTCAGTGATCTAAAAAATCTAGAAGAACAGCATTTTTTCAAAAACAAGCATTTGGAAAAAAATAAATCAGTCAGATGGATCAAATATTTTTTTTCTTCCCCAAAAACAAAATGATTTTCTTTTCTTTTTTTTTTTTTTTTCCAATTTTGACCATTTTAACAAGAATCAGAACTAATTTTGATCTATTTTTATAACTGATTTCAATCCAGAGCTCTAGATTTCCAACAATGGGAATCAGTGCTTGAGGAAATAATCATACATTTTAAATTACTTATTATTATTATTATTATCATGGGAATTAAAAACTGTCTGAACTCAGTGATCGTGGCTTTTTTTCTATAGTTAAGTCATATTTCTTAGTTTTTATAGGAATTAAATTTCACAATAGCTTTCAACAGCAATGGATGGGAATGGCCTCTATTGTTGTTTGTCATTATTTTGATGACCAGTTCTTAACCTGTATATTAAGAGAATAAAAAAAAAAAAACAAAAAAAACCCACTGTTTCACACTTAGTGTATTTTTATGAGTTTCCTTCTTTCTTTTCACATTTAAAAAAACCCCTGACATACAATGTTTTTTCTAACACTAAACTTTCAACTGAAGTTGAATCAGTTACTGTGATGTACACCACTTGATGTTGTGTGGGAGAAAAGAAAAGCTGCTTGATGTTGGCTGCTAATCTTTATCTCTTGTTCTACTTGTTATCTATCTCTAGTTATATGCATCATATATTAAAGCATCTAAAAATAAGGGGAGATGTATACAAATATTGATTGTATTGAAACAGAAGAGCAACATGTTAAAGCTCATTCTATGTATATTTCACATGCTGAGGATAAAATTTATGTCTATAAACACTGCAGAGACTTGTGTTATGATACTTAAGAAACAATTAAAAATCCAATTGGTTTACAGAATTCATTGGGTTGGAACCAGACAGCCCAATTCCTTTGACTGGTGAAGTCAGTGGTGCTTTCTCTTTGGGTTTCCTCACAGGAAGCTCAAACTGGCCATCATCTGATTTTAGAGATGAGCAGCACAAGCCCCTGTATCTGAGTATGTGAATGCACGATCACATTCTGAAATAGGCACTTAAAGTTGGTCTGCTACCTCAGAGTGACTTGTCTGCCTTCTAAAAGGTTAATACTTCAAGACTACATAAATTAGGAGCTGAGAAATGCTCTTCTTCTCAATTTCTCATTTTGCAAATAAAGAACTCCACACTGTCTGTTCTTGTTTCAATGTCATGACAACCTTCAAAAGTCCTGTGCTCTTTAAAAGAAAAGGATGTTCTTATGGTTAGGATGTTCTTATGGATAGGATGAACAGGTGCAGCCTCAGGAAATCACAGTCCAAGCTTTATTTTTGACAACAATTTCCTGTCTCATCATGAGCTAATCACAAAGGACCCAGCTTGGTTTGCTAAACATAGGTGTCTTGTGATATTTGGAAAGTCACAGGATGCTTCAGGCTGGTCAACACTGCTTACTTAGAAGAGGATGGTTCTCCTACATATCGTGTCTATTGTCTCAAACCCTGTGTGTATGCCTTGAATAACCTAGGAAGTATGAAACAACATTTATGCCTATGCTTAGCAAATCGATTCAGGCTTCCAAAATTCTTATTCCTTGCTCAGCATCTACAGAGTTTCCTTCTAGTCAAACACCATGTCTTAAACCATGTTTTCTGTCTTAATGGGTGGAGATTTTGAATGCTGTAGTCATGTCTTAAATTCAATAGCCTTACCACAGAGGAATGCTTTAGAAATAGCCTAACTAAATTCTGCTTCCATAGGCCATCATTTGAGACCAACACACTGAGGGACACGCATGTATTATTCACCATGTACAGATGATGTTATCCTAATGTTACTGATGTTAAGTATCAGTGATAGTGTACATAAACATAAACTCCCTATTAAAAATGTAATTCATTTGGTCTTCTTTTCAAAAAACATTTCTTTTCCTTCTTTATTTTTTCTTTTCTTTTTCTTTAGTTCTCCAAGCTTAAAGTCTTTTGTGCATGACTAAAGCATTTATGAGTCAATGTTTTATTTGTTCAAAATAAAAATAACAATTCAGCTCATGATATCAGCCAAAATACATTATTTCCACTTACATTTTTTAGACTTCTCAGCTCTTCTAATTATCCAACAGCCTTATTTAGTCATCTTTCCAATCACCAGGACTTCATAAAAATATAGAACTACTTTCATGGAAAGAAAAGGCTGAGTGCTAAAAAACTCTTTAATTCCAAGACAAACACCCCCCTACTAGAAGAAAAAAAAGGAAAAAAAAAGAAAAAAGAAAAAAAAAGAAAAAGAAAGAAAAAAAGAAAAAGAAAGAAGAAAGAAAAAAGAAAAAGAAAGAAAAAAAGAAAAAGAAAGAAAGAAAAAAAAAAAACCAATATCACAGGCATGAAGTTTAAATAAGAAACAAAAAACAAAATACACCTTTGGCTTTCTTTAATTGGACCTGCTTTGAGAAAGGTGTTGGACAAGATTACTTCCAGGGGTCATTTTCAATGTAAATTAATTTGTGTTCTGTGATTCTATGAGCTTTTCATGTTTTTCTCTTTGTTTTAATTAGGGTCATTGGCTACATTAATAATCTTCCAAGACAAAAGTTGAAGCATCAATTTCATCTGAAGATAATATTATTTTCTTTAAAAAAAAAAAAAAATAAAAAAAAAAAATCGAAAGATTAAAAAAAATAAATAAGCAAACAGCTTTTGGAACTCACGTTGGAGTGGAGTAGATGATTTTTTTCCTACTCTATGTTATGCTCAAGGTCAGACTAAAGAATCCAAGGCCTGTCTAGGCTAAAATATATGGATCCTTAAAGTTTTCTGGGAAGTCTAATGTTAGTATCATAGGTTGTTTGGTTACAGTCATGACATCTGTTAGATGTTTCCTACATGTGATGTCATGACTTGTAGTTATATTTTGAGCTTCAGTTGGGAACACATGTCCACCTACACAGTGTGCTCAGTTTGAAATATAGTCAGGGATAAATCATAAGTAGACGGTGAGTGTGCATGAGCAGGATGGGTTTTTCAAATGTGCTCAGGGTAAGATTTTATTCACATGCCTATTTTTCATGAGTCTACAGTTAGATAAGGTAGATCGTATCATGGTGTTCCTCAATCAGAAGAACTGATCTGTGAAGAGGTTGTGTGACTTCAGCTGTAGCTGATAAAAAAAAAAAAAAAGAAAGAAACACCAAAAAACATTATGAAAACAGTCCATCCATCTGCCAGTAAAGTTGGCAAAACTCAGAGTGTATGTAGTCTCTGTTTTTACTTCTACATCTTAGGTTAAGACTGAGAAAAAGAATGATTCTGGTATTATCAGGAATCAGGAAACTTCTCAAAATTTGGCTAGAAAAAGAAATGTAATCCTCTTTTCTAAAACAACCCTGCAAGGACTAAGAAGTCAGACCTTTAAAGTTCAGATGCCAAAACCACTGGAGAAACCAGGAAATGTAAAAGATAAATAAAATGTCTATGAATTTCTGCTTTCTGTCATGATGTAGACTTGTAAGTTGGAAACATGCAGGGGAAATCTTCACCTCCTCTCCTTTAGTTTAGTAGAAACTGAATTTCCCCTTGTTCTATCACAACAGACCCTATTAAAGAGTCTGTCTACTTTCTTGAGGATTCCCTTTAGATATTGACAGACTGCCCTCAGGTCCCCCCGGAACCTTCTCTTCTTCAAGCTGAAGAGCCTCAGTTTTCACCTCAGCCTGTTCTTACAGGAGAGGTGTTCCATTCCATGAATCATTTTGGGGCCCCATTAAGATTCTCCAACAGGTCCACATCTCTCCTGTACTGAGGACTCCACATCTACATACAGAGCTCCAAGTGAGGCCTCATCAGCACAGAGCAGGGCAGGATCACCTCCCTCACCCTGCTGCCAACACTTCTTTTGATGCAGCACAGGATGTGGTTGTCTTCCATGGCTGCAGAAGAAAATTGCTGGCTGTGTCCACCTGCCATCCACCATTTCTCCCAAGTCCTTTCTAGCAGGGCTGTACTCTATCCCTTTTTTCCCCCAGCTTTTATTGATAGCAAGGATTGCCCCAACTCAAATGTGAGACTTTGCACTTGGATTTGGTAAATGTCATGAGGTTTTCCTAGGCCCACTACTCAGTGTGTCCAGGTCCCTCTTGATGGCATCCCATCCTTTGGGATGCATTGACTGTCAATGTCAATGTCATTGATGAAGACATTAAACAGCAGCAGTCCCAGTACTGACACCTGAGGGACACCACTGTCACTGATCTCCATCCAGACATTCAGCCATTGAACACTGCTTTGTGGGTACAATCTCACAACCAGTTCCTCATCCACTGAAAACTCCAACTATCACATACATATCTTCCCAATTCAGAGAGAAGGATGTTATGAGGGACCATCCCAGAGGCCTCTCAGAAGTAAAGATTGATAACATCAGTGGCTCTTCCCTTTTCCACTAATGCAGTTACACCATCATCCAAGGCCACAGAGTTGGTCAGGCAGGACCTGTCTTAATGAAGCCATGTTAATTACCCCACATCACCTCCCTGTCTTCCTTGTGCCTTAGCACAGCTTTTGGCAGGAAGATCCTACAGAATAAGCACCGAAGTGAACATAAGAGTCAGTCCATAGGGGAATATCTTGTAGGATCAATCCCCTGAAATCTGGCAGATTTTGAGGAAATAAATGTGAATAATCTGTAAAGCAGCCTCTTTTCTTCTTCCTTGGGTTTCACTGCAGTTCCCTACCTTCCCTGCAATCATAGAATGCTTGAGATTGGAAAAGACCCCTAAGATAACCAAGATCAACCCCAACCCATCCCCACTGACCATGTCCCTCAGTGCCACATGAACACCTCCAGGGGCAGTGGCTCCAACACCTCCCAGTACATTATCATCCCTTCTGAGAAGAATTGTTCCTTACATTCAATCAGAACTTCCCCTGGCACAACCTAAGGTCACTACCACTCATCCTGTCACTGTCACTTGGAAGCAGAGGCCAATCCCTATATCAATACAACCTCCCTTCAGGGAGTTGTAGAGTGATAAAGTAAAACTAACCGAATCTCTCAGGAATCCATTAAATACAGAACAATTTTTTTCCATGTCCTTTTCATCCAGTGCAGTTACCAAGATCTCGAATAAATATATTTTGTTTCTAGGTTATAATTAAATTTTTCGAAGAATGACAGAGCTTTTGAATGAATGAGCACTTTGCATCTCTCTCAATCACCTTCATACAGTTCATACAACTCTCTTGTGTTTTTCTTATAATTGGGTTCTTCATTAAGCTGAGTAGTGCTTGCTGAAAGTCATAGCTAAACAGCTGTCAAATCTTGTCTCCTTGGTGATACTATTCAACATAAATTAAATGTAGACCTGGATGATCCACCCACCCTTTGGAAAAGTTACTGTTCCAGTGGAGTCATCTAGTTTATTGATAGGGATATGAAGGATTTAGGAATACTCTGCATGTATTTATTTGGTACCTTTGGAATCAAAGACAAAAAGAAGACATTTGCAGATTCCTAGCCAAAATTCCAATTGAGGCATACAAAGAAGTATCTCTAAGGGAAACATGTCTTCAGCATTTCTAAAACTGTGTCTATATGAGACACATCTGGAAGACAAGATGTAGTGAGTGTATTAAATGATTAATTGAGTCTCCGTATGAATTTCAAATTGCATTTGCAACCTGCTCTTGGCTTTGTACCTTGAGTTTGGTCCCACCAGATTAAATTGGTGTGGATGCAGCCATCAGAACTTAGCATCAAGGCTCTTCTATGCAAGATCCACTCCACAATACATCTGGATAAATGAGATCTATATCAGTATCACTAATAGCCATTATACTGTTTGTTTATTTTTTGTTTGTTTGTTTGTTTTTATTTTTCTTTTATTTTTTTTTAAAACCATATCTAGTAGTTCCAGAACTATTGATTAATCCTAACTTGTCTCCAGTACAACAGATTTGACCTAAGACAGTAAAGTATTCATTCTCTGCCTTTTATCTTGTAATCATATTATTGTAAACTGTCTATAAAATGAGATCATGAAGTGGATACACTCATAACCTGGCCTTTTTAAACTGCTATCTTGGTGTGAAGGGATCCTTTTGTTAAAGGTCAGTCCTACACCCAAGATACAGTAATTCAGGGTGGTGCTGCAGCAAAGCTGCTAATACTGTGAAGCCAACACTGCAAAAGTTAGAAAAGTTTCCAGTTGTGTTCTGAAAATAATCATAGGATGGGGAACGTTTATCTAATCAGAAGAATTCCCTCATTCCTGTTTTCCAGTACTAGGAAATCTATTTTAGCCAATGCCATGTTGGTCCCATTTGTGTTGAAACACAAATAAGAAGAATTTGGTTGCTGATACCCCTAATACTTACTGAAGTAACTGCCTACTGCTTGTATTCCGGATTAATCATATTCAGTCATTCTCATTGTAGAGGGTATGTAAACTTGAGCAAGAATGAATATATGCTCTGTCCATAATTACTTGCATCAGTTTAATTGCTTTGATTTTGACCTTTTTTTTTTTTTTCTCCAATTTGTCTGTTGAAAGATCTGGGATAAGGAAACACAGAAATGAAGGCAGATAGGGAAAAAATAGTAATAAAAACAAAGTGGGAGAGTATCTGAGCAGGGGTAAGAGTATATGCCTCAGGAAAACCTAGAGAGCATTTTGGGATGAGCAATAAATTATGGCCTCAAGTTGCATCAGGGCAAGTTTAGATTGGATGTTAGGAAACCCTTCTTTACAGAAAGGGTAGTCAAGTACTGGAGTAGGCTCCCCAGGGAGGTGGTTGAATCACCATACCTGGATGTGTTTAAGAGTGTTTGGATGTGGTGCTCAGGGGTATGATTTAACAGAGGGTTGTTAGAGTTAGGGTACTATGGTTAGGCTGCAGTTGGACTTGATGATCTTCAAGGTCTTTTCCAACCTGGGTAATTCTATGATTCTATGATTAAGACCTTGGAACTGCTAAGGAAAGCATGCTCTGTCACTGAGTGCTACCTTTAAGTAGACGGTAACAGCCCTTTGCCAGTTCTTTACGTATGTTTGCCCCTGAGGAAGATATTTGCCTCCATCGAATGGTTTTTGCTCTCGCTGGCTCGACCTGCAAGACTCCATTTTTTCTTATTGCCTGGTTACTGTGAGGCAACCCCTGGGAACAAGTTGCCACTGCTCACAGGTCAGTTCATCTCAGTCACTGTTCCTGGAATTGTTTCCCAATGACTGCCTGTCTGTGTCATTCGACACTGATGCTATCATAGTGTAATTACCAGCAGCTGAGGGCGGAAGGGAGCAATGCAATTTTAATAGAGGTTTTCAACTACTTGTATGAAGAAAAAAAAAAAAAAAAAAAAAAAAAAGAAGGGAAAAAAAGGACCTAGGATCAGAACTTTTCTCACGGACCATGAGAACAAACTGAAAAGTTGTCAGAGATACAACTGTCTCATTACCTACTAATCATTAATCAGTTCGTAATGGCATCATACCACATACGGAGTAAGAGTTTGACTCAGAAGAACCTCTCCTTTCCATGGACAAAGAACAGGAATAATATTATTAATGGGCAAGAAAGAGGAATGCTGCTTAAGATGGCTCGTGACATTTCCAGCAAGGTCGGGGACTGAAATAATAGGATTGAATCATAAATACCTTCATAGCTGTATTGATAGACCCCTTCCAGGTACTCAGTGGGCCATCAAGGATCTGCAAAGTCCAGACTGAAAAACCCCAAACTAGGATTTCCTGTCCACATCGACTGATCCCTAGGGAATATGGGGAATCCTCGGGGCAATATTCCATTTCAGCGGTGCTTTTAAAAATAGCCATTGTAGGAAGCACAAAAGTATTTGTGGAGGTAAGTGTGAGCTGTGGAAGCAGTGACAGAGCTTGGAGGCCAGGCAGCGATGTTCAAGGCAAGCACAGCAGGAAGTCTTAGCTAAGCAAGCACCAATTCACACCTGTTGCCTGCAGTCTATTCACGGGAGCTAATAATAAAAACTTTGCATTTAGACAGAGCTCTTCATCCCTTGTGATCTCAAAGCACTCAGCAAATTACACATGCAAAGGTCACATCAACTGGTGCTGAAATCCAGCCTGCTCTGGCCATAACAATAAGAAGGAGGAAAAATATGTCCAAGGACAATAGGGTAAATTCCCACTTGGATGGTGCTTTCCAGTGCCCACACAGAGCAATCAGGGTTTAGGACTGTAGAACAATCCAAACTACTGCAGTGCAAAAGAGTATTCTGCTGTTCCTTCGGTTTACACTGAGAAGAAAGAGAAGGAAAACTTGGGAGAAAAATAAGAGTGAAAGAGAAGCAGTGACACTGTTTGAATTCAGTTCTGTGGTTCCAGAGAGTCTATGGATTTTAAATCTGCTACTTAACTCGTTAAGCCATCCCCTCTAACATGCCCTTTCTGTGGATTAGATGTGCTGTTTATTCATTGTTTCAAGGCAATGAAATGACTCACAGTGAGTCTGTTCCCAGGAAATCTTGCCAGGTGAGGGAGGGCGACATTTACTAGGGGACCTATTAAGTAGAATATACTGCAATAATGCAATCAAAACAGAAAACTCAAGTTCTGCTACGTGGCCCAAGCCTTATCATTCCATCTCAGGGCAGCGCTGCATATCTATGAGCAAGGTACAATGAATCTGTTCCACTGTGCAACTCTGAACAATCCCTTTTCACAGCTCCTGTACCTTAAATCAAGACAAGAAAAGGCCAAAGGAGTTCTGAAATGGCCTATTCAATGGCCCTGGGAGGGGTAGGGCATAGACGTAATCTACTACATTCTCCCAACACACAAGTCCCAAGTGCTCACACCCAAGAAAACCACTTGTACAACTTTGTTGATTGGCAGTGACTCTGTCGGAAGCCAATGTGCACCTTTGTAGCTCCAGCTGCCTTCAGCCAAGTAGGTGATGCATACATCCTGCTATCCACACTTTGCAAATGGGTTTGCTACCTCATCTGTCCATGAGGAATGTCCACAGAGTGACATCAGTTGGCGGCAGCTAGACATCCAGTACACCCAGTTCCAAGGTGGAGATATGCAAGTCATCTTCCTTTTTCCTAGACCAATTGGAGCTTATTCCATGAGTTTAATGTTGAAAATAGTGAGAAAGAACAATTCATTTGCTAAGTTATGTGCCTGAATTGACATTTAAATTAAAGCAGACCCAGTAAATGGCCTTTTGAGGGTGACTCACTTCAATATACATTTTCAGTGCTACACATCCATCCATTAGATTGTCTTATTTGGTTTCTCTGAGTCATTTTAGAGTATAATTCACCTTCTACAAGTTCTGTGGTGTTATCTGCCTTTCCATAAAAAAACCTCAGCTGCCATAGGACCTCTCAAATATACTAACATCCTATAGATAGGGTCCTGCATCACACCTCAAGGTGAGCTGAATCACCCTGATATTGGAGCCCAGTGCCATTAACAATGGCCTTCATTGTCCCATTTAGCCTACAGCTGCTGCTCCAAGAGGTGAAGCATTTCCTATAAATCCTGTTTCCTTGTGCTACCCACATATGACTATCTTGAATATACTATGTTCTCTCATGTAACATTGTCTACCTGTGAGAAGCTGAATTAAGCTTCCTATCGACTATATCGACTGTCATTTTATTGACTGCTGTGGGAGGTTGTACTTCAGTGATACATTTGCACTCCTATATTTGTAAATCTAAATGTAGGTACATTGTTTTCAGGTCAAGTGCCATCCCCAGTGCTATAAGATTGGAAACACCACAGTTCTGGATATTCTTCTTCCTGTGCTCACATACGCTGATGTGCTCTTTCCACATTCTAGGATTAGTTCTATACCAGGAAGAGCTATAATTTCATCACTATGTATTAAATGGTTTCCTTGATAACAAAATTATGTTTCAGCAGAACACCTCTGTATTTTAAAACAGACCATCATAGCCTGAGTTAGTCTTTTTAACCATAGACTAGAATAGCTCAGTACATAGTAGTCTGTAATGGAGAACTCTGTAAACCTAATCACCTGGTGGCCACTGTAGAAAAGTCCTGTGGGGAATATGGCTTCCTATTATGGATTCTCAACCAGGACTTTGAGCCTTGGTTTGGGTTTATCCTAAAGGCTGTACCTCACCTGTAAAGAATGATCTAGTCATTCAATCTGTCAGTTCTATAGGGAGATGTAAATAGTCATTGCCATTTTAGTCCAACCCAGGTTATGGAAGCCAGCATATTAACAGTCTGCTAGACTAGAATTCAGCCTATTAAGTTCCAAGGGTTTACCTAAATTATAGCCATTTGAAAATCCACCCTCTATTTTAAGTTACTGATCTATCATGCCATATAAGAAATGAATACACATGTATGTATTCACGTGTCAGGTTGGAGTCACAAGAAACATTTTGGATTTTTTGGCCTGTTTTGCTTTGGATAGAAGACAGATAAAAAGCTAGCTAATGTAATGTAACTAGTTATGTAGTTGATAGGCATTTGAAATTTTCTGTTCCCAGTGGAAGCATCTGATGAAAAAAAGTGAACAGTTTGCAGATGAAGATGCACGCTAAGATCAAAATATCGGTTCTGTCTGTTCTTTTCTCCTCACCTTGTTTCTGAGCTTATAAAGCACCTTAGGAGAGATAAATGAGGGAAAATGGGTGATTCCATTCCAGACAGACTGCTCAGAGATATGATTTAGCAGAGGGTTATTAGAGTTAGGGTACTATGGTTAGGCTGTGGTTGGACTTGATGATCTTTGAGGTCTTTTCCAACCAGGGTAATTCTATGATTCTATGACTTGGATGGTATATAACAAGCTTGCTGAAATGAAACTGAGGCAGCCTCTATGTTCAGCAAGTCCTCTACTTTCAGATGTGGCTGCTCTGAATCAATCACAACCTAGCAAGAGGCAAAATAATTATGTTATTAATAATAAAAAGATGTTCATACAGCATGAGGCAACTTCAGACATGAATCCAGTCACAACCGTGCACTATACAGAAATAAAGCCTTCATCTTCCTTTGTTTTCCGCCAACTAAAACAGTTCTATGATGGTTGTATGAAAAGGGAATGTGTGAGATCAGCAGTGTTTCATGGGATGGCAGGCAGAGCTGACCATATAAGAAGCTGGAGAAATCACAGATGAGATTCACATATAGGAAGCTGGAGCTGTTATCCGAAGGCTCTTTTTATAATGGAGAGAAATAGGTATTTGGATTCAATTGTGCAAAAACTATGGTGCTTCGGGTACCTCCATCCTCTGCCTTAGGCTTCTGCTCCAGGAGGGACCAGATCTCCTGCATATCACATCTGCAAGCCCTTCACAGATTTCATAAAAGCCCAGGCTGTCTCAAACAGTACTAGATGCCAATGTTTAGTCAGGTGAATCATGGCTTTAGGGAGCAGTTCATCTTCTTCTCTTAAAGGTATCAAGGGGCCAATTTAGCTGTCCAAGTGTGTCTAATGGAATCTGAGAAGTCTGAAATTATTTTACTTTGCCTCCAGCTGCAGCTCCAGCAAGATACAAGTCTCCTGTAGTCATTATGTCACATCTGGCAGACCTTTGCAGATGTATCAGATGCCCTCTAACATCTCAATTGGCTCAAGATGCCTATATGTGTGTAACTAAATCGAGCTCTTAAAATCCCACTTTGCCATGTATCGTTCTCCCCTCCTCCCACCACACACACACACACATTAGCTCAATGCCTGGGCTAATGTATTCAGGTTTGAGTGTCTACTATGTACTCATACAAAGTTGAAAGAGATTATTTTTGTCCAAGGACAGTGGAGTGACTTTAGAGGTCTCAGCTCAGAGACAAAGACTTCTAAATTGAGTTTCCATATGTGGGCACCTCCTCATGCAATGAACTCCCTCTATAGCCAGTGGAACTCTATTCACCTTAAAATTGGTGTCTGATCCAGGACAGACATCCCCATGATGCCTGCATAGGGTTAAATATGACACAGGAGCTGTGGGAGATCATTCTCTTTGGGGACTGACTGCAGGGGGCATATTTTGTACAATTTTGGTATTTAAATACTTTTTAAACTACTTTTTAGTAGCTGGTGAATGGACTCCACTTGGAAATCTGGGTTAGACCATGAATGTGGACACCCTGAAAAAAGTTCTAGCTACGAAACTATGGAACTGAATGTCTTGAAAGCCAGCTTGCTGAGGCCACATAAACCTGTCAGTTTCCCAAAAGCTATAGATGGAGTGACCAGTGCTCACTGCAACAAAAGGATTTGGCTCCTCTACTCCCAAACTGTAAGCTGAGACAAATCCACTGTGTAGCAGCATATAAATAACATTATAGGCAACCTGCCAAAATAAATTAAGACAAAATGTATGCTTTCTTCTTATCCTCCCCTCCTTCTTCATGGTGTTGAAAGCAAGCCAGTGTTGTGTTCCACTTGCCATTTAGAGGCAACATATGTAGGATTCTACTTTTATTTTCAAGCTGAGGAAAGCTTCAAAAAGGGGGGAACAAGTTTAGGTTTTCACAAGCCATGTCAGGCATCTAAATAAAATGCCTTCTTTAATCTTTTTCCCTTCGCTTCATTGTATAACCCCAAATGTAAGGAGGACCTTATTTTTGCAGACTGTACAAACTCCAAGGTCTTCCTTTGCTCTTCCTTCCAAGTTCCCAGTAAATCAAGTCATTAGGGGTCCTTTGTCTGATATGAATGTAAACATAGAATCATAGAATCATAGAATCGCTCAGGTTGGAAAAGACCTTTAAGATCAGCATTCCAAACACAAGACCATCAAGTCCAACCACAACACCTGAGGTTGACGGCTGCTTCTACCATCATATCACTTAATGATCAATAGGAATATTCCCAGTGAGTTTTGCTAGAATGTTGCTTTCCTACAGGCTCAGGTAGAAGACTCAAATTGCAAGAGTTATTAGAACTGTATCCTTCATACACTAGCTTCCCTTGGAGGCTTCCTAGCCTCAATTAACCAAATGATTGACCTTATGAGAACTGATGAGAGTCCACCCTATCATGGGAAGTGACAAAAGCAGCATTCCACCAAATAACAGCAGCTCTTCCACCCTCTGCAATGAGTAAGGATTGATGCTGACAATGTGAAGAGCTGGCATCTGGCAAAGGATAGTTTGTTTTCCTTCAGCGTCTGCTGTAACAGCTTGGTTTGGGGAAAGAGAAGTCTGACAGCAGTCACAGAGTCTTGGCAAAGCAAAATGTTTTCAAGCATCTCCTTTGCTCCCATTATGAATAGAGGACTTCAGATTTGTACCCATATTTAAACCATTCCATTGTCTGCCTCTAGTTTAGGATCTTAAACTAGAGAAGTAGTCTTATTAGCATGAAAGTCCTGTGTACATCAGAATCTGTGTGTGTTTATGTGTTGCATGTTAGAAATGAAGCAAGGGAATGATGGTAAGAGGAGAATGAGAAGGGAGGAGATGTAATGAAAGTCTAAAGTCTGAAGCATCACCTGCTCACACAGCAGCATTCCTTTCTGAATTGCTGGCTAGGAAGCCCAGGGGATTGGGATAATTGAAAAGCAAAAGTGGGACGGTCTTTAGATGAGTTTTTAATCTTTCCACAAAAGCTACTAAAATCTGAATGGCCCTCCTGAGGCCACATTTGATTGCCACAAATTCCCATTACATTCCTGGGAGAAGTAGCTCTCACATTAAAGTTCCTTATGAGTCCCTATAAAAACATATTCTTTCAGCCACCTCCTCACAGCTGCCAGGAACACCCATGGCACTTCCCCACCGTTTAGTTTCCACGCCAGAGCACAGTAGCCACACTCGGCAAGGGAGCCACATGGCTAGACCAGAATAGAAAAGTGGTATTTGTGGACTTCTTCCTGCGGCATTTATGGTTAATGAAGATATATGACATTATTTCTTAGGTAAACTTCTGTGTTGTGAGGCCTGCAGAGTTATTCCAATGCAAAACTTTGCCATAATGTTCAGCTTTTCCTCCAACTGCAGTAAGATATGTCATCACCCTCTCCACTCCTCTATCCTTCATTATGAAGAAATTGCTGATATCTGAACCCTTGCTACTAAGTCTTCTGTTTTTTCTCCTCTTTAATCAATGACTAGAAATGATAAGTGGACTATGGTGACCCATAATTAAGGTGTAAGTCCAGCTTGGACAAGGATGTCTGACACATGAAATGGAACTAAAAACATGGGAAATACTGTCCCCCAGTCCTTTTTACATCAGAATACATAGAACTGTAGAATCACAGGGGTTGGAAGGAACCTCAAAAGATCATTGAGTCTAACCCCCTGTTAAAGCAGGTATCCTACAATAGGTCATACAGGTGGGTGTCCAGATAGGTCTTGAATTTCTCTATAGGAGAAACTACCTCTCTGGGCAATCTGTTCCAGTGCTCCGTCACTCTTACCACAGAGAGGTTCTTCCTCATGTTAATAAGGAATTTCCTCTGCACAAGTTTTAGGCCATTACTCCTTGTCCTATTGCTACACACTACCAAGAAAAGCCTGGCCTCATCCATTTGTCTCTCATCTCCCTTCTGATATTTATAAACATTTCTCATGTCCATAAACATTTATCAGATCTGATTAGAGCATCCTGTTCTGGCAGGACAAAGGTTTTCCTACACTTCTGCCAATCCACCATCTTAGTATCAGCCCAGAAGAGGCATCTGCGTAACCTTCATTTTCTTCACATTACCTCCCAGAGTGTGGGAATGGTGTAAATTAATTGCACTTCTCGGGCACTCTGCTACTGAGATACCAGGAAAAGAAATCCAACCTACCTCTATTTAGCTCAGCATTTAAAAACAAATTAATATTCTACCAAAGTGGACAGGATATTAAAAAGTAAAATTTTTTAAATTTAGATTTTTCACCATAATCCATTTCCATATTTTAATGAGATCAGTCCATAAACAACTGAATTTTAAACAAATGCACCAATTGCACTCACCTTTGTCTCTCTTCATGACTTGCTGCTTATGTGTTGCCTATAGCAAGAAGTGTTTCTTATAAGCTTTGATCTGAAATTCAGTGAAAAACATTGTTTCTAAGCTTTGAAATAAGCACTCCTTGGACATGAATTATCAAACCTAGGATATTTTTGTACAGGTGATATTGACTGCACCTTGAAGGTGCACATCTCTCTTGATTGTATTACCACGTGCATCATGGAAGAACTCAATCAAAATGACTTAGTGAAGTATTTTTCAACTAAACCTGTGTCTTTTTGGAGATGTATCTGAAGACAAGTCAGGAAATCTTTGGTATCTGTGATGACACCAGCCAGCTATCATTGTGCTACTGAGTCAAAGACGTGATTTTCCTAGAGCTTTAATATAACCAAGGCTGGACTCAGGTAGACATGGGTCTTTAGTGGCACTTGAAAAGTGTCCATTGGGGCAGCAGATGAAATTCCTCAGGGCACATACATGAAAATCCCAAAGTTCAGCTGTCTTTATGAGATGAACTTTGGGGTTTAGATGAAACTAATCCTACCCCATACTACGCATTGGAAAAAAAAAAAATCCTTTTAACTATTCTTGATTAAGGGAGACTCAGCCTATTCTTAGCTTGGCCTTTGTGCAAACTAGTATGTTCTTATTCAGGTTAAAAAAAAAAACAAAAAAACAAACAACTGTTGGCCATGCTACTAATATATATGCTCTTATAAGGAGTAGGTTTGATCCAAAGAACCTTTCAATTCCAGAGGTCATCCTTAATTTAGATTTGATAAATATATACTTCAGGGAGGGCACATTCCTAATATTATATGGAGAGGAATGAGAAAATAGGATAAGGAAGCTGAAAGGCTCAACACAGTTTGTGAAAACAAGTGGAGGGAGGCCAAACACATCTCCATGGGAATGTCAGGCAAAAATCCAAGGATAGAAGGGCACTGACAAGACAATCGTTTGGACAAGTGAAAATATGATATACAATACATGGACAACATAGACCTGGCGAATGAGAAGATTGGTTTTCTAACAGAACAGGTATGTGGATATAGGAAAACGATTTCAAAAGTTGCAAGTTTTTTAACAAAGCAGAACAGAAAGAAGAGATGCCATAAATATATGAATTAAAGTAATAAGAGAGGCTTTATAAGATTAAAAAAAAAAAAAAAAAAAAAAAAAAGGATTTTTCAGACTTCTTACATCAGTATATTTTATTTATTTACTTAATTTATTTGTTTAGTTTAAGGGCAGAATGGTAAAATCTAGCTTTTTGTACACAGGAGTGAATTGATAGAAATATTTGACATGCGCATGAATTCTACCTCTCTAACACATCTCAGTGCAATCTTATTTGTCATGCATTTCTGTTAAGCTGTTCTCAGAACAGTCTTAAAAATGTCAAGCTTTTTAAAGAAAATTCATCCTTTCTTGATGGAAAAAATATTAGAAATTCCACATGCAGCCACTTTCCATTCATCAGGAGAAACATGATGGCTTTTTAATATTTTTTCATTACTGATTGTGTGATTGTTTAAGCAATGCTGAAGACAGACTGGTGCTAAATCCTAACAAACACTGTAAATTGGGAGTATTACTTTATTAAGAAGTGGAGAAAGCACTAACTTAAGTAACCCGTGGGGAATTCATTTAATATCAATTCCAGAAAAAGAGGGGAGTGATGTTAAACTAAATCAGGAATAAAATGAAGGTAAGTATGTGCCTGGCATTGGTAAATAGGATTTTGAGGACAAAACTTCTAACTGGCAAAAGTTAGTTTCGTTTGCTGAAGAAATTTCAGATTTGACGAGAGAACTTTGACTTAGTGCCTGTTATTTGGGGACTTGTTCCTTGGTAGGAGGAAAAGTGCAAGTTTTTTTTCTCTCTGGAATTGATATCTTCCCTTTCCAGTGATCAGTTAAAATAAAAAAATACAGGGAAAAATAAACAGAAGGGAAACATGATACCATTTTCCTAGTCTGGAGACAGTAGCATATAGAGAAAACAAACCAACCTCTGTCCATTAAGTACAAGATAAGAGACCTTAAGCTTGCAACTGGGTGGTGGGGGGAGAATTTTTGCTAATGGAATTTTTTAATAGTAAAAATAATGAAACAGTGGAGAAGATTATAGGGAGTAGATCTGTAGGCATTTATTGATTGCCAGTGCTGACTTAGCTGTTCCCTTCTCAGTAAACAGAGTGAATGGCTTCCTGAGATTCTCTTAATCCATATTTTCTAGGATATTTTTATTTGCATTTTAATCCCTTGAAATATCAGAAGCGTAAATGCTGTATAAATTACATAACTTGCTGTAGGATGCATTTCAAAAAGCAGCTGTCAAATAGCAGCCATCACCAAATAAAGACCTTTGCAACTCAAGCTGCTGAAGGGCTTTCACAAGCTGTGATCTTGGAGAGCTTTCAGAAAGGATTTGAACGTCAACTGAAAGGAAAAGACCCACTTAATTTAGGATGATGATGCTATTAATGGGTAGAATACATAGCAAGGGGCGGAAAGGGGCAGTTACAATGTCAGGTGTTCTGCCATCAGTCAACATCTGGTTAACTATTGATGGAGATGATATTGATCAGACCATTGGCTTGAGTATTTTGGTCAACTGGGATGAATTTGGGCTCATTCATTTTGTGAGGCAAAGATGGTTTTCTATATTTGTTTGTAAAACAAACAAACAAGCATAGGCAATAAAAAAATTCTCTGCTTATGCAATCAGCTACATGCCTTGGCCTTGCTTTAGAGATACTTTAGGATAGACTATTTGCATATTGGCAGGATTTTGCCTTTGCAAATATAGGCACAGATAAATAAAGTCTTGTGGCTTTTCTGAGTCTCTGACTGCAAGGCAGGGCATTTTGTGCCTTTCTGAAAAGTCTAGATAGGCCTGTACCTTTCTTTTTTCTTATTCCCACAAAACTCCAAGGAGTATTCATCATGTGGGACTCCCAGAGGATTAGGGGAGCTCCAGACAATGCCATGTGTTATTGGAAGTGTAGCTGGCAAAGACAGAGAAGAAAACCTCTTAGAGGTCATCCAGACCTCGCTTACTCCCCATGCTCATCCCAAAGGGTATGGCAATCAGAAGACATTTCAGCTGGCTCTGAATAGTCTCATGTTAATCCAGTTATACATCTTCTGGGACCTCAGGTAGCAGATTTACCTTAGCTTAGCTTAGTTCTTTCTAACCAGTGTTGCATTATGCTGTGCAAATATACCCTCCAATACCCTAATAAGATGTAAGAAGATATAAAGAAGAGCATGTCAGATGACTCCAGCCAGCACTGAATAATATTATTCACATAGATCTACAACATAAGCCACACCATGATCCCCGTGCATCCCTTCCAACACAGAATAATCTGTAGTTCTACAATTCTATGAACTGATGAGAAGACTATGGTAAAGACTGTCAAAGGCTTAATTGCATTTGTAGATTGAGTAAAACAGTGAAAACAGAGACTGAAGTAGATCTCTGAGTATCTACCCTTTAGACCCCAAGATAGTTGTGAGGAATAAGTTGTATGTATGACCCTACTGACCTCAGTGATCCCTTCCAGGAGAATTAGGACAATAAAGGGACTCAAGCTGACCTGATGTTTGCTTGCTCTGGGTAAGCATCGAGTGCAAGGTAGATGCACCTCAGTGGTCACAACTCTTGGTTCAGAATCCCAGAAATTATGACATCAGCATCTCTGGAGGTGTTCAGGGCCTGATTGGATGCAGCCCTGGGCAGCCTGATCTATGATTTGATGGCTGGCAACCCAACTTGCAGCACAGGGGTTGGAAAAGGATGGTCTTTGATCCTTCTTCCAACTAAAGCCATTCTACTATTTTATGAACATTAGCTTAATATTATCTGGATTTTTTAGTTTATTTTTATAGTTTTGAATATTTCACAAGAAGTGTTTTGAAATCTTTTTCATGGCAAATAAATTCTAAATATGTTAAAAAAAAAAATCATGACTGTGAATGGAAACAAAAATAAAAAATAAGAATCATTTGTACTTACACAAATTTCATTTATGAGAGATCAAGCTCAGAAAAAGCAGTATTCACATGTACTAGAGAGGCACTGTAAAAAAAAAAACAAAAAAAAAACAAAAAAAAAACCAATGTTTGAAGCAGGACTAGGTGTGGGGAGATGAAAAATGACAGAAGGAAAAATAAAGCTGATGATTAGGATATATTTCCTGCAAATCACAAGTACCAGATGACTGAGATTTTCCCAAGGGAAAGGGTGGGAAATCTCTTCCCTTTGGCTATTAATATTGGATTATGTCCTGTGGGACAGTATCTCAGAACCCACTATCATGAATGCCAGCTCAGGTTATCACTTTTTTTTGCCTGGAAATAATTTATCCAAACATGCTGTGTGTTGAATTTTGCTCTTTAAGCAATAGCTTTCCCAGCTTGCATAAAAGCATTCAAGCAGTTCCAGCCACCTCATCCTCTAAAGACATTTTTCCAAATGCTCAGCTATTAAAATCCATCCAATAAAATTCTAGCTGGAAGAAATAGAATTCTAGTCAAACAAATCATTTGCTGGTGCATAGTATTTTGACACTCTGCTATGTAAACTGTTTTAAGGTATCACATTAAAATATTTAAACAATAATTATTACAATAATAGCCACTTTACTATGTCACTTTTTGATTGCATTGTTTCCTTGAAAGAAATTTAGTTCGAAGTTGCCAAATTACTGAAAACACTGAACCTGATAGAAAGGGCTGGACTCTTAGAGACTGCATTTTGCATTACGCTTTTTATTAACATTATCTGTTTCCAAAATCCTGATTCCTTTTCTCTGAGAAATGCCATGTTTTTAAAAAGTTCAGCTGGAGAGAGTAAACGACTTTTCTTAAACGCAAACCTTATGGATTTTCACTTCTGCTACTTAATGATTTGCCTGTCATTATGAAATGGAATTAAATATTTTACAAGGCAAAGAAGTCAATTCTTTTCAGATGGTGAACAACAAATCTCTTCTGCACCAGACACTTGGTCAGCAAGTGCTCTTAAAAAGCTCAGTCGATTCAAACTTAAGCTACTGGCACTGGTTTTCCTTTCTGAGTTGCTTCTGCTATTATTATGTGAAATACAGTAGCTCTTGGAAATCCCAAGAAGGCGATAGCCATACAGTCTTTGGTGTTATACATAAGCATAACTGGAAACATTCCTTGTCTCTGATGAGAGTCATTTCTTCTAGACAAATACATATTAGCTGCCTTGCTTTGTGTAATCTCTCACATCACCCTCAGTGGTCCATGAAGAGGGAACGCTTTGGAGGGCATTTTGTTTCATCCACCACACAGACTTGTTTAACAGAATCACAGAATGGCATGTGTTGGAAGGGACCTCAAGTTCATGAATCTACAACTCCCATGCCACAGGCAGGGCCACCAACCTTCGCATTCAATACTAGACCAGGTTGCCCAGGGCACCATCCAACCTGGCCTTGAACACCTCCAGGGATGGGGCATCCACAACCTCTCTGGGCAGCCTGTTCCAACACCTCACTACTCATAGTATATAAGAACTTGACTTCAGAAGTTTGGTTTCAGATGCTCAGCCATGTGTACTGACATCCATCTGGGATGCCTCAGTTGACTCAGACATCTTCCTGGGTTTGTGGAACAGTGCATACACCTACAGAACACCTACACCCTTCTGCAGTGGCAGCTGGAAGAAGGTGAGACATCTATAATTGCAATATGTTTTAGGCAGCTGATTCACAGCTCTAATAAATGCCTGTCTTAGGATACAAATAAGTCTGTTGCTCACGCATATAGAAGGAGTAGGTTATATAGTTTGCTTGGAGAGAAAAGCCTAATCATTAGGCAGCATAAGCAAGAAAATTAAACTCTGCCTTTAGTGTAAACACTATGAAAAAGCTGTAAGAAATCAAATGCTAGCAAATTTCAGAGCACAGAAGTTTAGCAAGGGTCATGCAAGAAGTCTGGGGCAAATAAAGCAATGTCATTTTTTCCTCCTGAACCCTGCACAAACCTGGACCCTGTCTGTAAAAATTGCCCCTTGTTATTAAGGGTTTATATTTTGATCCCAAAGGTTTCAGCTGGTCCAGTCATTTGGGCAATGCATTAGAAAGCTTCATATTTAAGTCCCTAAATCTTTGCTTATGTTTTTGGGGATGAGGGCAGGGCAGTTTGGCCAAGACCAACAAGGATTTTGCCATTGTAACACTGAGCTTTTCAATATGTTACTTTTAGGTGCCTGTATCTTTTCTTAATTTCTACAGATAGAAGTTGACCAAACTTTCGTGTCATGTTCAGAGATACAAGGAAACATTTCCTATGCTTGGTAACCACAGCTATGAGCCTTTGCTTCAGAAATGCTAAGAGGAAAATATGCCTAAAACTAAGCTTCTAACAAACACCTTACCAAATGCAAAGAGAATGTGATTGCAGTTTCTTCAGTGTGGGGATATGATCTTATGAATCGTAGAATTATGAAATGTCTTAGGTTGGAAGAGACCTTGAGGATCATCTAATTCCAACTCCCTTGCCATGGGCAGGGTTGCTGCCTACTAGATCAGGCTGCCCAGGATCCCGTCTATTCTGGCCTTGAACACCTCCAGGAATGAAGCCTCTCTGTTTCAATTCCAGCACCTTCAGTACCAGCCAAAATGTTTTAGGGAAGCAAGTATCATCAGAACTTACTTTTCTCTCTTCTTAAGATAATTTAATTTTCGCCAATAAAGGTCCATGTTGCTGGTTAAAATAGAAGGACTGTCATATTCCATGTGAATAATTCACAAAAGATGTGTAAATAGCTCATGGAAACAGTCCTGGAACTTACAACTTCTTTTGAGAGGGACCTAAAAAAACTGTGGTGATGAGTTACTCTTTCTATTTAGCTGCTTCTCCATTTTGGACCACCTTTGAATGTCATTTTGACCTGACCTACCAGCCTAAAGCCAGAAGCACTGACCTAGATCTTCACCCTCTGCTACAGCCTGTATTTTGGTGGTCAGAACGCATTAGGCTGTGTTAGAGAATTAAGATGAGCAGGGCATTGGTTCAAGATTGCACATGATCATCCATGTTTTTCAATGGGGCTGTGCCTGCTAGAACACATCAGGGCAGAACATGGTTTAAAGAACAGTAAAAAGCAGAGATAATTCCTACAGGCAAGAGAGCCTATTGCCTTCAGGGAAGGGAGGGTTCAACTGTACAGCTATAGACTGTTTTGTACTTCTTGCCCCATGATCTAAAGGACAAGGCCCGTCCTGTTTTAATTATGAACAAATAAGATCATGGTGGTCCTTTAAAGGCAGAGAAAGGAACTGATCCACATTGCTCCTACAGTGTAATATCTCAGAATGAGTAATTTTCCCCAGATGAGAACATAAAAGTGTAGGTTATTGACTGCCTGTAACAGAGCAGATTAAGGTTTTATTGAATCTTGATATAGGACATTATAGCTGGCAAATAAGCAATTTACAGTCTACCCAGATCCATCTCTGAAGACCTTCTATCTAATCTCTCATTATACATCTCTGTGCAGTTGTTTATCCCTGCCTAATAATTATCCATCTAATCCTTGCAGTCAGGAAGTTTCTTATTTAAACTCGTCAGCTGGATTACCTCAATGAATATTGCAAAAGGACCAGAATCTCCAGAGTTTCCTGCAAACCAGAAATAGGTGGGCTACATCATCATCTGAAAGCATCCACCCACTGTGTAGAGTCCTAGCTGATTTCTAAGTCAACACACCTAGTATTCAGATGCCTAGAGTTGGATGGAAGAAAAATATCCTGAACTATGTAGAGCTTCATTTGTAATTGAATTGCATCCATATTTTCCCTCTGTGTTTCTCCAGTTTTTCAAGATCGTATTGGACTTTACCCTGTACTCCAATATACTCATAACTCCTATCAAAGTATCAGGTTTCAGAGACTTTTAACGCTGAATTTCGTTCTTCAGTGCAACTCATTGGAGGGAGGAGCTGTTAATTCCCATATTTCCAAATTCCATGTATATATGGAAGACAGAGTTTGCCTACAACTACACTGCTGAAGGTTTTCTTTAGCTCAGGCTGTGATGGTCCAGGTACTCTGATGGTAGGGGAAGGAGAATATAATACTCTGAAGCATCTGATGGCAATGAAATACATCCAAGGCAATTATTCACCCCTACATTACTAGGATTATTTTATGTGTAACCCAGACTCTCTTCACTGTAGTGTAAGGAAAATTGATGTTCACAGATATGGATTTATTTGGTGTGGTTTCCCAGTGGATCTTCTCCCTGCTGTGTCAGAAACAAGACGACCTTCTACTTCCCAAACGCCATTTCATTCCTTATTAAATCTGTGGGTTTTAGCAGCTTAGAAACAAGAGAAAATTCTCATTTCTTTGAGATAGCCTACACACTAAGATCAACTGCATGGTATACAGCATTTCTTCTGCACAAGAAATTTTCTTCTGCCCAAGAAAAAGCATCCAAATACAATGTTACACCAGTCACAAAATACTAAGCCTGAAAATTAATAGTAGTGGGAGCCTCTGAATTACCTCCCTCTCTTACCTAAATATCATTACCTTGTATTTATGGCCCCTCAGAATCTGTAAGACTCGGGGGACAGTTTTTTTGTTGTTTATTCTACATGCTCTGTGTGTTGTTTTTAAAATTCTGTCATGTCTCATTTAATTGTAAGCTGTCTCCTGAGAATCTGTGCCTTGTTTTCATATAATTTCCCATTATTTTTGGTCACTGCATATATTTGTAATTTTCTCTTTCAAAACTAACAAACAGCATAAACAAAATAAACTCTGCCACGTGAAGCACTTCTAGTTGGCATCTTCTCTGAAATTCACACTGAGTGTAAATTTCATTTTCATGCCAGAATAAAGCATCTAAAGACTTTCTCATCAAGGAATGAGTTAACACATTTTTGTTTTCATGCATGTCTTCTACATTTATTATAGCCCTGATCAGAGGACAGTCTTGACTTATTTTTCAGAAATTTAAGGTTGTGATTTAGTTTCTCAGTCTGCTGCTGATTGACATGGCTGATGATATTTTGCCTTGTTCTACTGGAGGGAGGAATCCGCAGATGAGAGATCCTATGTCATATTTGTCATCCTCCTGTAGATGACAGGCATTCTGTTGTGCCTCTGATTGTACTAAATGTTAAGTTAAATGACTCAGTCCCAGTGAGGGTAACTATATTCCGCTGCCAGTTCTTCAAGCTTCACTGACTAAGCTTGATCATCGCAGGTTCTTCAAATCACAGAACATCACAAGTTAGAAGGGTGCCACAAGGATCACTTGGTCCAACCCTTGGCTCCACACAGCACTACCCAAAAATTCAAACTCTCTGTCTGAGAGCAGTGTCTAAATGCTCTGTGAGGACCGTACCCACTGCCCTGGGCAGCCTGTCCTGTGCCCACCACCTCTGGGGCAGAACAATTCTCCCACCCCCACCCAACTCTTCCAACACAGCTCCATGCCAATGCCTTGGGCTCTGTCACTGTAAACAGAAAGCAGAGCTCAGCACTGCCCCTCCTCAACTTGTGAGGAGCTGCAGAGCTATGAGGGTCCGTAGGGCCATGAGAGTCTGTAGGGCCATGAGGAGCTGTAGTCCCACAAAGAGTTGTAGTCCCATGAGAAGTTGTAGTGCCATGAGGGACTGTAGTGCCATAAGGGTCTGTTGTGCCATAGGGAGCTGTAGTGACATGAGGGGCTGTAATTACATGAGGGGCTGTAGTGCTATAAGAGGCTGTAGTGCTACAAGGGGCTGTAGGGCCATGAGGAGCTGCAGTCGCCATGAGCCCTCCCCTCATCCTCCTCTGCTCTGGCCCTAACAAACCCAGGGCCCTCAGCAATCCTCACATCCCTTACCCTCCAGATCCTTTGCCATCTTTTCTGCCCTCCTTTGGATGCTCTCCAATATTACACATCCCACATAAGCATTTAAATGCAGGAGCAAGATAAGTTTCATATCAAGTGAATAATTTGTTGTCAGATTCAATAAGTAACTGTTTATCTGTTAATTTTATTTTGGGGGCTGTGTGACGATTTTGGCTGCCAATGGTTGCACACACTTGGGCCAGCTTCTCATCAAGTATAAATGAGTAAGATTGCATTAGTTGTAACTAGATCTTGAATAAGAAAAAACAATCGTGTGCTTGGTTTTCCTTCTGAAATGTTTTCTGGTAGAGGCTTTGTGTTACTCTGTATTGTGCAGAGCACAGTGGAATACTCCCTAACTTTGGCAATAATCAACCACTGGAGAGAGTTAATGGCAGATGGAATAGGAGAGTTGGAAACAAGTATCTCTCTTCATTTGTATGTGGAATTTCCTTCCTAAAATCTTGTTCTCAATCTTCATGACTGGGTTAAAAGCTTAACAGCATATTTAAAACTTGGATTTTCTGTGATTTTATAAAGGAAATGGTGGCCAAAGTCCTTAACTCATAAGAAAATAAATTGTGCACACACACACAAAAATATAAACAAACAAACACCAAACCCCTAACAATGATATTCAAGTGTAAACACAGTTTCATCTGCCTTCCTGAATCTCAAGCTAATTCAGGATTGCATCTTCTTAGCCTTTTGACGAAGACTGGAAATGTCCTTACAGTCACAAAGACAGGTTAAATGTCTCGTTCAAGGTTGCCCAGGAAACCTGTGGCATAGCTGGAATTCGAACAAGTCCAGTTGCTCCAAGTCCAACCCCTTAACCACAGGACTTTCAGCAGTGTTAGCCACAACAGCTGTTGGAATTGGCTCTGTAATTGTGGGAATTTGCAGATAGATAGAAGGGAGGGAATAAAAAATAAAAATAAAAAATAATAATAATTTTTAAAAAAAGCTGTAAGTGGGAGGGAAACAGAAAGAAAACATAGGTGTGTTTGAGTTGTTTTTTTCTTTTTCTTTTTCTTTTTTTTTTTTTTTTTTTAACCTAGAGAGAAATCCATAGTTCGCATAACAATACATGCTGGGTTGTTAAAATGCAGCCAAGGCTGATGTTGTCAGGCACTGCGGTCATTTACAGAGTCAGAGCCAGAATACAATGCTGGCACAAGGTTTTATTGTTTCCTGTACTTGCTGAGTTTGCTCTCGTAAACATGCCATTCAAGTCAGCTTGGTAGTTACGTATTATTAAGTGGCAGGTCTGTGTTTACAAGCATGGTCAGGAGCCCAGACTTGGAGCAAAGTTGCAATTTAGAAGGGTTGATGGTTTCTCTGGCTTGTTTTGAAGCAGGATAAGACCTGTTTCAGATGACTTGACAGCTCACTGTCCTGCTCCCCCTCCTCAGCCTTCACGCTGCCAAGTCAAATGCTTTTTGGAGGGAACTTTAACTGGAGTTCACACACCTGCTTCTTGATGGGATTCACTTTTGTTATTACAATTGGAGCCAGTGTTCCCCCTCCAAAGAGGTAAAAGTGATTCAGTGCTGGAAGAAGAAAAGTGCCCATCCCTTCCTCAATGCTACTTTCCATTGAGGTATATGTTCTGCTTCTCAGACAACATGCAAAATGCAACACTCAGAGACACTTTGAGATAGCATTTTTCTCCCTAGTGTATTACTTTAGCAACTAGGACAAAACCAACAAAAATTGATGCCAATAATCCTTTGATGAAAGTAGGCAGTAATTAACTGATGTGTGAGTTATGATGCCTGCTCCAAAAAAAGAAGGACATTTACAGGTTTAGAGAGGAATGAATCTCACTTAATCTTCAGATTAGATCCTAAAGCCTGGGCAGTACTTGTGATTGTCGTCTTGCACTATCTGAGATTGTCCTCTCTGTGCAATGAAGAACTTAGTGCAAGTAATTATTACATTCCAAGAGAGGTATTTACAGCAGTCAAATGAATTGCCTTTTCAAGGCATAATTTTCCTCATGCTATAGAAATACAGTCTATATTTACTAGCTTATGCAGTATGTCTTTTCTCCCAGACATCTAATGTTAGGCAAGTTTCATCTCACATATGTTTAATTGAGTTCAACACAATTCAGACCACTACATGCCTTTGTGAGTTCTGGCCCTGTAAATTACATGGTTTTATCCCATTTGTGTGCCATCCGCAGATGGCTTAAACTTACAAGAGCTGTCAACAAAGCTGTTTCTACAGAGCTGCTGGCAGCAAATGTCTCTGAAAATTTCTTTGGCTGTGATGGAGATACCAAATCATACAGTGCCATTGGAAGAGCGCATGGATCTACACTGCTTCCCAAAATATATGTCACTCTACTGTCTCCATCTTGTTCAATTTCAGCTCAGTTCAAATCCAGCAGATAATACATTTTTCTTCCCCAAGATGTTGAACGCTGTGTCCTTGTGTGTGCAAAGCAACGGACAAGAAAGAAACAGGAGTCAAACATCTCTTTAAGACAAAATTACTTTATTAAGTTAAAGCGACTGAAGTATCTTCTGTATCCTCATACAAGCAGTCATTTCTTCCAAACTGCTTTCCTTAATCATTAGGAAGTCTTTGCTTTTCTTCATCTTTGCAACTTTAGCTCAGGGTCAGTATCTTATTGTTACGGTAGGAAATCCAGGAAATACCATCAGAGAGCATATACTCATGAGGTCTCTGGCTCAGTTTCACAGTGTCCTGAGATCTGAAGACATCATGTTGGCTTTTGATAAATTTATTGAAGATCAGCCATAAATTAAGTTACTGCTTCCAAAATAGCTCTGTCTTACATGGCTCCTAAAAAGTGCCATGCAAGAAATCTTGCCAGAGACCTAACCAATGTATTCCAGAAACAGGCTTCCTGTTCATTAAAATATTCCTCTAGACATAGAAATTAAAATGCTTGTTGAAATCTAAAAAACATATAAAATATGGAAGAGCACGTTCCAGATTCCGTTATACAAGTCTGTAGAAAACCTTTTTATTTCCTAGTGGTTGGCTTGTGCCCCTGTGAAAGGGATTAAAAAAGTTGTGGGTCAGATCTTTAAAACAACAAATTAGGAGGTGAAACAGAGTTTTGCAATGCTAGAGATTCAGGAACCCTGGCCAAGTGGCTCTCCAAGCATTTCTCAGGCTTCATGCTCAACTCCAAATACTGGTAGAAATGTTTTTTGCATTACCAAAAAAGAGGGAAAAAAGAAAAAAAAGTTCCCTTTGATATTTTAAATTAGCAAAAATACAAACAAAAAGGGTAAGTTTCTACCACCAACTCTACCCACAACCATCTGCCTCCTGGATAGTGCGGCCATTTAAGGATTTCCTCAATCATGTGGTTTGGTGCAGAGTAACTAACTGACTTGGTTTGAACCAAGAACTGTAGCTGATGAAGAGCTGGAAAATATGCTGACACAAAGTCCATGTGTAAGGGCAAGATCTGAACCATGGGTTGCTGGGATCTCTTATCTGATCCAGACCAGACCACACAGAACTGCAAATTAAAGGCCGTTCCTCAAGAGAGTCTCACAGCATTCAATGAATAAAGAAACAGTTGAAGGCACAGCGAAAGCATCAGTATCTAAAGGGTGAATAACTGTTTCCTTTACCTAGGTTGAAAGGGGAAGGGAAGGTAAATTAAACTGGGACACTCATTAGCATCTTTTTAAGCAGAAGTCTCTGTTGCTGTTATTAGAACAGGAGTGATTACCTGTTGTTTTTTTTTTTTCCAGCTCTTCCCCACACCAAAGACCCATATGAATTTGAACATCAGACCACTGCCTCTACCCAGCATCCTGAAAGCTCCCTGTTTTGCTCCTTGTCTCCTGCATCTACCCACAGCCATGCTGACCCTTCTTGGCTATCCCCATTCTCCTCCAAACCACTTCAGCCCCTGCTGAAACCTGCAGCCCAACCACCTTCAAAGTGCAATGACTTTTAGTGAGGGAACATGCTAGGTAAATTCCAAAAGCCATTGAGGTCAGCAGGAAAAGACCTTTTAACTTCCAGATGCTTTGGATGAGACCCAGAAAAGCAATGAGTTAAGTCAGGGACACTCTCTTTCTCACACAGCTGAAGCTGTGAACCCAAATACAGGCAGTTGCCTGTATTTACCAAGCAGAGTATGGGTCAGGAAGACATTTGAGCTTTTCTTTCCTCTACAATTGTTTGCCTTGTTTTGGAGCCTAAAGCAATAGAGTAATTCCATGACAAAATTCCGGGTCAGAAAAGCTGACAAAGCAAAAATGGTGACTGACTGAAAAAAATCTTCTATCATTTCCTCCAAGCTTAAGATTTTCATTTGTATTGTCTGGATTTAATTCACAGTCCCTGCCATTCATCTATTTGAATTTCTGTATGCATTTTTTGCTGGATTAGTATTTGTTGTTTTTCTTAGCAGCAGATTTATTAAGGGGTAATTTATTAAGAGGCACTCTGCACCCTGAGCTCTGCATGCATCCAGAGGAAAGCAGTGATGACCACAGAGCTTAGAAACCTCAGAGCAGAGTCTGGGCTTCATTACTCCAGATTCCTAGGAGTGAGGTAAGCAGGAAGGATGGTTATGGGGACCAATCTAGCATAATGGCTTTGTGGTTATCTCTGAGTATATGTTCTTCTGCCTTTGTATTTAAGGAAGGTTTGTTAATTTCCTGCAGTCTCAGATCCCCAGCAGGCCTTCGGAGCACTAAAACAGGGCATGAGCCCTCACTTCCCACCACAGCCCAGAGCTGAGCTTCTGCTTAGACCCCCCCCAACCCCTACAACTTTGAAGATGTTTTGTGACACAGTCATGCTCACTCCTCCAAGTTTATAAGTGATGTTTTTAGATATTATATGAAGCACTATGTGAGCTGAACCAAGCTCACAGCTTCCTACTTACCAGCAGGAGCCACCAAGTGTGTTAGAAAGGGTGTTTCTTATTTTAGGGCTGGACAAGGCAAAGAAGCTGGAGTCTTACCCATCCTTGACTCTAGATGAATCCCTCTGGGGTGTTGATAAGAAAACCTGCTGCATGAGTATGGGCAGAGAAATAGGTAACTGAAAGTCAGGATTACACTGGTCGCACAGAGGTTCACCACCACCAATCTGCAGCAGGATGGCTGGAGTCTCAGCATGCTCACCATACAAATATAGTCCCCTGTCTGCAGTTCCTTCTTCAGCTATATGAATTCCAGCCACACCTCCATCTCTCATGGCATCACCCATCAGCACTGATAGCAGCTACACAGAAAAGGATGCAAAAATGAGAAGGCATGGGGCTGGATTATGCAATCTCATGAACAGAATGGGTCAATCTCAGAAAAGCATCTGGAAAAAAATATAAAGAGCTTTTTTTACACTGAAAGCAGAATTTTAGATCTTTTCCTCAACATTACAGATGAATGCGCTCACTTGAGACTTTGTTTATGATGGCCATCTTTGCAAGTATAGGGCTGCGGAGAAAGCACAACTCTCACCGTATTGAGAATAGGATTAAAGCTGGCTGTGGCTCCCTAACAAGATTTTCCAAAATACAGCTAAAAAGTAAAAAAATTAATCATCCTACTGTCTCCTTAGAATTTAAGGGATGATGTCACATTTCAAGAAGGGTGTCATAAGGAAGGTGTGAAATACTTACGGGTCAATAGAGCACACAAAATATTGCAACGCTGATTACATCACTCATAAAACAATTAAAATGACCACCTTCCCTGCATCCACTGCCCCACACAAACAGACAGACATAAACCCAAGAACTTTCCCAATCCAAATTGATTGAGTTTCATTGATTGATGGTTGGACTAGATGATCTTAGAGGTTATTACCAACCTTAATAGTTCCATGGTTATATGACTTTCTCTTCCATTTCTTGACAACAGTAAAAGTCTTTGCAGACTAGACTGTGCAGAATAATAGCAGGATCTCTACTTGACGTCAGATGGAAGGCAGGAAATATCAAAACATTTTGTCAATATGGGTGTTTTATCCCATACTTAGGAAGTGTAAGAAACTGAGGAAGTCCAATCTGAGGTTTCCAACTCTATCTCCTGACCCCAGCATCAAGTCTGGCCTCATTTTGAGACCTTCTGGAATGAGGATCTGAGCATGCAGAAATGCTTCAAGCCACCCTAAAATTTCCAGAGTGCTCTTCTAGTTCTGGTGCTGCTCTGCTCTGTAAGGCTATTTTTTCAAACCAGGTAGATCAGGAGCTATTAGGACCAACTACTTGTTTTGTTTTGTTTTGTTTTGTTTTTTTTCCAGAAGATTGACAGAGTTTCCAAAAAATGTAACATATAACACAGTTCTTCTGGGCAAGATTTGCTTGGCAAGTAATTTGAGATTAATCTACTGTTTATTTCAGATGTGGATGTGCAGGATTGTAACTAGGAAACAGAATTCCTAAGAAAGTCTGTATGTGTGTATACACATATGTACGTGTGTATTTTTATACATACATCAAAAAAATAGACTGCTTTGGCCATGCCTGTTGTCTGGCATCTTCTGTATTTTGCTATGATAAATGAGTTTATATTCCATGAGGGCTTATGAATAAAACCTGCTACATCCTTTGTCGACCTGACACCAGAATAATTGGCATTTTGCTTTCATAAGCAAATATGCTCATGCACTGATGCTTTCCAAAGCAGCAAAACATCTGCTTGAGAATGTGGAAAGCAAGAAGCAAGAGAATGAAAGTCTTCATTATCTTGCTGAAAAAGATAGAAGCTGACAAGGCTAATGATGCTTCCAGAACAGCTGAGCAGAGAAAGATACCATGGCTGCAAACTGCCCGTTTTGCCTCTTGTCTACATGGCCAAATGCCTTTACAGATGTTAATTTAAATGGTACAATTTGGATATACTCTAGTGGAAAGTTTGGTCTGGAGCCATGTGTGTCTTCCTACTTTTATTAGAGTTGTTTTGTTGGTTTTTTTTTTTGATGATGCAGAGAGATAAGTCAGCTCTCAGCCAGCAACAGTAACTTGCTATTTTGAACATGGAAGGGAGAAAGAATAGCTGGGTGGAGGGGGAGTCTACCCCTTTTTTAAACTTGTAAATTTAAAATAAACAGCTGGATCACAAGGGGAAAGAAAGAGAGAAAGGGGAGGGGGTAAAAAGCACACGGGCTAAGCAAAGTTCCCGTGCACTCTGAAGACTGCTGATGCTTAAAGATTGAGAGACCCCAGATTCCATTTCTTGGCAGCTCAGGCAAGAAGGATGGTCTCCAAGGAGCTGCAGTCTCAGGCTGCAGAGGTGAGTAGCCAGAGGTTTATCCTGAAGGCTACTGGGCCTCTCAGAAGTTGGCATTCTTTCAGCATGAAAGATGGTAAAATATTAGCACTTTAAAAAGCCCATGTCTCACACAGCAATAAATCTAAATGCTATCAGATGCCAGCGTGTCTATCAATAATAAAGACAGATGTGTGAGAAGCTCTTTTAAGCACACACAAGCATATGTGGCCTGGGGGCGAGGGGGTGATGGGAAAGAAAGAGGGGGCCAAAAAGGAAGGAATATTTCCAGGCTCAGACATTTGAGGACTGTATCTCCAATAAATCTTCCAAGCAGAAGGCTCAGGCCAGATCTTCAGTGCTGAATTTTTGTTTCTTCCCATACATTAGAGCAATTAACATCTGGTCAAAATCAGGGGATGGGGAGAAAAATAGTGGATTCAGCTTAAAGGCAGGTGCCAGTTTGAACAAAAATCAGTATCTGCCCCAAATGGATGGTGGGTCTCTCCTTCTTTTTCTCTCCAATTCCCCTCCCCCCCCCCCCCCCCCCGCCCAGATTCATGGAATGAAGCTTATGCAATCATGTAGTGCGCCTGTGTTTAGGCCTCTTTTTGAATTTATAAACTATTTTGACAGATTTCTGAGATTTGTGAATCTGGAATTATGTTTGCATTAAAACTGTTGCGGTTTTTTTGGACAGTGGATTGCTATTAGAAGGAAAAGTTGCAACTCCTCACAGGTACAAAAAAAAAAAAAAATGCCTTTCTTCTGAGTGTGGCTTTGAAAATTCTCCTAAGCCTTGGGACAGGTATCAGAGCTTTATCCACCATGGGGGGTTCACAGCGGTTGGCCAGGAGGAAAGATGCTTTCTCACTTGTGAGCAAAGATGAAATAATTTCCTTTGCACATGGTCAGCTCCACCAGGAGAACTTCACTCATTCCTGGAGAACTCTTCCCAGGATGAGACTAATGAATTACTCAGTGCTCAAATAAAACAAGTTGAGAAACAGCAAGACCGAGAAAAGTCAAAGTTATTGTGCACATTGTTGGTGAATTCAGTGTGATTTGGACTAAGAGAAGACAGTGATGTGACTGGGGATCGTTCCATGAACAGCAGAAATGAAGAGTCCTTCATTTGTGCAAGTTTGTGCCAGCTGCCTGGATTCTCTGTGCACAGGCTCCTCCTGGATCATTAGGACATTTGTAATCATAGAATCATAGGTTCAGGTTGGAAAAGACTTTGTAGACCATCAAGTCTAACAGCAACCTAACCATCCTACCTTAACTCTAACAGCCCTCCACTAAAACATGTCTCCGAGCACCACATCCAAATGGTTTTTAAACACATCCAGGGGTGGTGACTCAACCACCTCCCTGGGAGCCCATTCCATGCTCCTGTTCGGTCTCTTTCATCTCTCATGGGACCGCATTCTTAGCTTATGCTAATGAAACACCTTTCTGACCTTCTGACTCATTTGTCAATTACTGCAGAACTGAAAACCTGGGAAAGATAGAATAAACAGAAAGAAACAAAGTGAGCTCATCCATTCTCTGGCTCTTCTAGAATCTGCTAGTTGTGTTCCAACCTTGCCATTTCCATCAACTGCAGTAGAAGCAGAGTGTTATAACCTCCAAAATCTTTAACCCCTTCCTTCATGGGTCCGACCCTCCACCAGTACTCACAGAAGAACACCTTCAGCATTTGGAGCAGTTATGATCATATTTCCAATAAGCAGATCCTTGAGATCAAACATTCTTTGCCTTATCATGGTCTTCTCATGCTAGGACACTTCACATACATTCTCCTGGCTGCTTTTGATCTGCAAGAAAATGGCACTTTCTGGGAAATAAAACCATGGTGGATTTTCATGCTATCTTGTGAGAGAATAGGAGAAACAGCAATAGTATGTCTGTCTTATTTGCTGTGCAAAAAGCAGCTTGGAAGTTACATTTAATGTGAGAAAGTCAAAACAAATGAAAATAAAGGTCATGGTATTAATATCAGAACCTGCTTGACCAGCTTTGCTTGTGCTGGTCACAAGTACTGAACTTTCCATTGTTTTCAGCTGAAATGCAACTAAACAGCAGTTACAGTGACAAATGCCTTTTTGGAACAGTCACTAGAGAGCACCAAATAGCCACAGTGTCCCCAAATGTCATACACATCTGGAATGGGAATTATACATACTGAAAAAGGCTATGATTTACCACATCTCCCTATGTTTAAGGGTCCTGCTCTAGGTGGCCCTACTAGAGCAGAAGTTAGCCCTGGATGAGCCCCAAAGATCCCTTCCAATCTCAACCACTTTGTAATTCTGTGACTCCTATTCTGTGATTCCTTGAAATACTTCCTCTTGTTCTACTCATCAGTTCAGCCTTTCAATGCTGAACATTTCCTACGTTGCCTTACAGAACGTTTTTTGTGGGGAAGTAGGGGAGCTGAAGACTGGCGACCACTCAGCTTTAGATTGTCTCCTTTACTGTTCTGTTCATAAAAAGGATAATTCAGTCTTGGAAATGCTGGGTAGGCATTTACCAAATATGAAATCACAGTTCCACATTACCTTTTCTTTCCAAATCTCTCCTTAGTGCTTTCCCTCCTGAAGTGTTTTCTGTACTAAATCAGTACATGTAGGTGGCAACAGCCATGTAACTCAACTAGCAGGAAAGCATGTCCCAGAACTGCACGGGTGGCTGAAGTGTGTGGTGGGTCTCAATGACAAGCACTTTCCTAATGTTCTTCCTTTCTGCATTTATCCTCTCCCCCAAAACAGCCTCATCCTGGCACAGAAGCCTTCTCCTACTTTCCCTTCCACAGACACACATCTTCCTTATGGTACCACATGTTGCAATGGCAGCCTGAGACACTGGATATTCCAGAGAATATCTGGAGAGTTCATTTTCTCATTCGCTGGTTGGCTCAAGCAGCACTAATCTTTTTTACAGTAGTACAAACCAGGAAAGAAGGTAAGAAGGAGATCTATATGCATACAGGGGAGAGACATAACGAGATGGGGGATCCTCGCTGACCTTTCTGTAACACACTCAATCCGTATGTTGTAGCCTTCTTTTTCAGTTTCATGTGCCAGATCTTCAAGAGGCTCTCAAAGGCACCACACTAGCAGAGATCATAATTTACCGAAAGCCACCATCCCAATACTGCAACATGAACAGACCGTCCTGCTGAGATTTCTGTGTATATTGTTTTTACAGGCAAGGTAAAAACTGAGAGCTTTAACTCTGTTGTGTAAGTTGCACAAATACTGGAATGATAGGTTTGGTGTGCAGCTTTCATTCTTTCCTTGTTACTTGTTTCTTTGCCCATAATGACCATAAGCACGGCTCTCCCGAGGATGTGATGTAAGCCAAGAGGTGGATTTACATCAGTTCAGCAGCTCCAGGATAAGCTATTTTGTGCAGTCTTTCTCCAAAGCAGTGCTGCTTACCTCAAGAGAACTGTGGGGTGAGCAAAGGTTGCATGTTGGCACCTACCACATAGTCAACACAATCCACGTGCTCTCTCTGTCTACAAACATGGCGCTCCATTTCCTGCAAATGATCTCTTTGGCTGCCTTTATATGCCTCCCTCTCATTAACCCAAGAGGTTTTGGGACCAAGAGGTTGCATTACCACAACAGTAAGGCTCATGTAAAATGATCCATCTAGAGAGCTTCTCTGTGGGTTGGACTGAACTGTTTAATTTCTTTACCCCCTAGTGCACGAGACATCATGGAGTCAGGAAGTCATAGAATCATAGAATCACCAAGACTGGAAAAGTCACCTCCAAGATCATCCAGTCCAACCATCCAACTACCACCAGTATTTTCCCACTAATCTATGTACCTCTGTACAACATCTAAACATTTCTTGAACACCTCCAAGGCCAGTTACCACCTCCCTGGTCAGCCCATTCCAGCACTTGACGATCATGACACAGCTCAGATTGATTAGCAGGTAGGCAGAGGTCACAGTGTTAAATCAAATAGGAATCATTGGTTTTCCTTTTGGCATGAGGAGCCATGATGTAGAGCAGCCCTCCTGCCCTCTCTGATCCCCACAGCAAAAACCAAAACAGGACAACCAGACATATATTAAAGAGAAAGCATGGAACTGAACAGAGTTTCATTAAATATGACACTGATTTATAAATGGTGAAGTTACAGATCCAGTTGGCAGAGAGGAGAAACATGAAGGAATGACAGACAGTGGGGGTCTGTTTTAAGAATCTTGCAGGGCCTAGAAGATAGTCTCCTTCTAAACAGCAAAGCCAGGATCTCAATTATTGAATTCTCCAGTTCTTGTCTTTAAACAAACATATTTCCATCAGCATCCTGCATGGATTTTACAATCTGCAGGGAATGCAAAAGGAAATCATAAATGTTTAAACTGGTACATAATGCTAGAACAAGATACAGGAACTGTGAGTTCCTGTTCATCGTGTAGCTTAGCACATAGAAGGGGTCACTGATATGAATAGCAATGAAAATGATGTCACAGGATAAGGAAGTTCAAGTCTGTGAATTGTAAGATCTGTGATTCATTCTTCTAACCAGCACTGATGTAAGGGCAACAAGACAGAGTGATACAAATGGTTTTATCAATGTCCAGATGATTTCTGTTGGTTGGAATAAGTAATCCATAAAGACATGCCCACAAACCCTTTCTGCCTTCTTGTAGCAACACTAAGTGGTGCGCAGAATTGTTTTAGAAATAAAAATCTTTATTTTCCCTCTTCATTTTTATGTTTTTCCAACTCAGCAAGAACACCAGACTCATACATTATCTGCTTCCATAGCGGCTTAAGATAGAGATCCTATTACATAATCTAAGGCTGGAAATTCAATAGATATAGTGTAGTTGTTCCATTTCTGAGATGATAAATGTAGAGCTGGTATTGATATGATAACTCTGAACTCTAATGGTGGTTAAGAATCACAGAATCATAAAATGGCCTGGGTTGAAAAGGATCTCAAAGATCACCCAGTTCCAACCCCCTGCTATGTGCAGGGTCACCAACCAGCAGACCAGGCTGTCCAGAGCCACATCCAGCCTGGCCTTGAATGCCTGCAGGGATGGGGCATCCACAGCCTCCTCGGGCAACCTGTTCCAATGCGTCACCACCCTCTGTGAAAAACTTCTTCCTAATATCTTAATATACTAAACCTTGCCTGTCTCAATTAAAAGCCATTTAATTTTAGACATTGCTATAGATTATACATTATACTTTACCACTGTCAAAAGCTTTCTGATATTCCTTTCTCTCTGTTCTTACTGCTTTGACTTTCTGAACATTTGGACTCATCCTTCCTTTACTCAACTTTGTTTTGCTGCTTTAGCCCCTCAGCAAGCAGATTAAATTTTCTGAACTGGCCAAAATCTGACTCAGCATGTTGGGAAAGAAAAAAGAAAAAGAACTTTTTTCAAATGTTTATGTGAAATATATTGGCTTGCAGAGGGAATAGATGAATGTGAGAGCCAATAAAATGAAATAAAAAGAAAAGCGTGTGACTAAGAAAGGAAAAGGTATGTGCAAGGGGAAGGGGAAGAATAGGAGACAGAGGTGTTGGTGAGTGATTTGATTTTCCCAGTGATTTCATTTAATAGTTTCTTAATCATAAACATGGTTGACTCCTAAAAATTGACCAAAGCAGTATAGGAAACAAATGGGCCCCAGAAGACCCAACAAGGCTGCAGAGGGAGCAGTGATGTACCTCTGGGAGTGATATCATCATCCTTTCAGGAGAGCTCTGTATTTCCCAAGGATCCCAATGATGACACAGCTCCGTTGCTGCCAGAACCAGCCTGGTGATCCTGATTAGCTGTGAGGTAAGGAAGGAAGTCTGAAGAGTGCATAGCATGAGGACTGAGTGGCAGATACAATTGTTTGAAGCCATGACACAAGAACTGTGGTTATACATGATGTAACAAGAAATAAATATTCAAATCATCAGGGAAGACTGAGCTAAGGCACGAAAACCCCACAGAATTGAAAAGGGAAAGGAAAAGAAAGAAAAATGAATTAAGTCACTGAAGGGGAGAAAACATCAGAAGTGATGATAAATACGTTACCCAAAAAGTTAGATGGTGAGAAAAATGTCATTTTGGTGGAATCAAGACATGATTATAACAGGTTTTCAACTAGGGGAACAAATAAACATTTGGATTTATTTACATAGACACCTTTGGTTTAACTACTTTTATCCTTTTAACATTAAACACATTCTATAGTCTAATTACCAGAAACCATGATGAGTCTAAACTTATTTTTTTTTGAAAATATGAAAATGAACAGTTTTTAAATGTCTTCCTTTCATTCGTAGCTGAAACATTTTGCCAATTCTGAAATTAAGTTCACAAATATGTTTTGTCCCCTCCCATGCATGTGCTATATCTCACATGCTGCATTTAAGCAGATTTACAGCTCATCAAAAATGTCACTGAGCTCCCATCCAAAATACACTTCTGTGATGCCAAAAATGAAATCTCGACGGTTGAATAACGGCAGCAAGCTAATTAGATATGTTTGCAATATGATGAGGCAGCAGAGGAGCTGTGAATTCAGGACGATAAATCACAGCTTATGTAGTGAGATCATGCAGGGTAAAACTCAGCAAATTGTAGCATCCGTCTGGGTTAGGGTTTGCAATCCAGATGAAAACCTGTTTTAGATGCTGCAAGCAGCTTCTTTCATTTCACTTCGTGTCAGTCTCTTTCATTCTCCCATTTAAGCTGCTGGTGGTCCTGGACACCTCAGTCTGACCAAGAGACTGAGGCATACAGAACTTCTCTGGGCAGTCTGTGTCAGATCATCATGACTCCCTGATTAAAAAATTTCCTTCCAAAATTTAGTCTAAATCTCCTCTTTTTTAGCTTAAAACCATCCCTCCTTTTCCTATTGCTATCAGACCACATAAAAAGTCATTCTCCCTCCTGTTTATAAGCTCTCTTTTTGCACTGGAAGGACTAAGAGAACAGTTATGCTTAGAAATACAAAGAAAATATATCTCTCCTCCTCCTGAAATCTTAATGAGAACACTTAGTGTTTTTCTTCCCATCTGTGGCTTCTGGATGGCTCCAAGATCAAAGAACAGTGGCCATTATTGCAGCAAGAAAACAACTGTTTCCACGGTATTTACAGAATAATCAAAACCAACTATGTTTAACAAAAGGAACAAAAACTCTAAACTCCTGCATGTTTTCTGTGAAGGATTATTTAACTCCAGCCTACTGAGTTCCTAAAGCAAACCCAATCTTTCAAATAGGTTTCCAGTAACACTGAAACTAAAGGGGCCACTTGGTTAGCAATGTGTGAGGAGTCATTCCTTAGTGCTTTAAACCTATTTAATCACAGCCTTTTTTTGGAGAAGTGTGTGGGATACACCCATTTGGGATACTGTCTTTAATATTTCTAGACTGCGTGGGCTTGGGAAAATTGTCTGTTTCCTCTTTCCTTTTTGTTCTTGTTGAATTAGGAACCAAGATCTGTCAAACACAAAATTTACAGTTCTACAGAATCAAGCACAACAGGACTCGTGTTTCTGAGCAACCTTTTAAATTCAGAATGGAACTCCAAATGAATAATGAACAGAAACTGGCTTTTATTTATTTATTTATTTGACAGCAAGAATTTGCTGCAGGTAGGCAAAACATTTCATTTTTTTTTCCCACTAGATATTATTTTCTTATTTCATTTCATCATGCTTTTCTTCCTTACAGATTTAACAGATATCTCCCATCATTCATTTTCCATCTAAAATTGAATCCGCAAGAACAATTCCAGACCACATGGCCACGTAATATTACAGAATAGAGTAAGTTGGAAGGGTCCTCAGGACATCCCTACTGGGTCTACAATGCAGTCAGCTCAAGTTATCAGGGCTTTCTTTGCAAAGGTCTTAAAAACTTGAAGGACAGAAACAGTATAACCTGCCTGGGGTGCCTAATCCAGTGCTTGTCTCCTTGGTTCTATGTTTTTATCCTTATCTGTAGGACTTGCTCCAGTCTGAATAGATCTTCTTGTAACTTACCTTGATGCCATCCAGTCTCCAGTAGAGACTCCTCTAAAAGCCTGGAACCATTATCTTTCTTGTGGGATGCCATGTTGGAATTCTTGCTAAAGCTGAAATAAATGTCATCCCCTGTTCTCCTCCTACTAAAAATCCAGTCATTTAAGTTTAGAAAGCAGTGAGGTTGGTTGTGATTCAGTTGATCAGGTAAATTCTTGCTGATTGCCCATCATTTTGATGTAGGTTGAAAATGAGTGCAACGTTTGCTTGTGTTGCAAGTATATATTTGAAGAACGTTCCAAGGACAATTAGTTTTGATCATATTAAAACAATTTGATTGGCTGCTTAAGGGACATTTTCCTTTCAGGAACACATGGGCAAATTTGAGGTTAGGTTTACCATTAACAGTAAAAGAATCTGAACTAGAGGGAGAAAAAATGTATGAGACTGGATTCCAGGATGAAAGCTGTTAACAGATGTCAATACAAATGGAGCCATGCAGAAAAGAAATGCAAAAATACAGCGTGGAGAACAAGAAAACCTCAGCCTACCTGCTTTCAGAGTTTCAGATCTATACTTTCAACTATTAAATATATATTTTTTTCCACTGGCATCTTCAAGATAAAAATTTGAAGTCAGTTTTGCTTATTAAAAAAGTAATATGTTCTCGTATAAAAATATGTTCTGGTATAAACTGTGTCTACTTCTCTTTGTTTTTCATTACTACAGTGTGTTAGCATGGAAATGGAAGGCTTTCATACCATCATAAACTAAGATCATCGTTCTCCAAGGTCCCTAATTTGAAGGGAATGCCACTGAGTTTTAGTCCCTAAGTCACTGCATGCTTTGCAAATTTAGTTTCCTCTACATCATATGGCTGAAATTGTTTACAGCTGAAAGAGACTAATCAGGAGAGCCAGGCTGGCAATGACTGTTGTTTACTCTGAAAAAAGGAGCTCCAGACAAAAGGAGGTTCCTTCAGGAAGGGATTTTGTGTACTTTCCTCTTTTTGCAATTTAGGGAAGATGGAACTTCTGATCAGCAGGAATGTACAGATATACTTTAATATCAAATCAAATCTAAGTTATTCAAGAACAGAGTTATTTCATGACCACCACATAACTTTCTATTCAGTCTTTCCAGCAACCTTCTTCTATCAACATGAGAGTGACACTAGTAATGCTCCTGGAAAATGACTGTTTTCATACAATACACTTTTGAAACTAAACATCCTGCTGGAAACTTTCTTAGGTTCAGCTGTTTATCTCTATTCCCTTTCAGGAGCAACCAGAGATGAAGTTAACAAAAGAGATGAAATTAATAACCTTTAAGGAACCATTAAAAGTATAGAATCACAGAATTATTAAAGTTGGAAAACACCACTAAGATCAGTTAGTCCAACCATCAACCCATTTTGCCAGTCACATTAGAAAACAGCTCCAAGATTGTTCCCATACACTGATGCTGTGATTATAAGAGTAAATTTGTCCCATAATTTTGAGGCAGACAGTGAGCTGAAATGTATCTCACCCTTAATTTCACAGTGAAATTTCTTATCTTGACATTCAGTTTACTCCTTCCTTTAGGAAATTTGTCTGTCCAGGCTCCAAGTTTTCCACTGCTTAAATGAATATTTGCTTAAAGCAATGAGCATTGTCAAGCTTGGAGTTTACTGAGATATTCATATGTTCCTACAACAGTCAAACACTCTATAGAGTAGGGGTAGCACTTCCAAAAAACTAAGCTTTTTACTAGAGATAAGTGTATGTTTTCCAGTGTGAGGCCCTTGTTCTATCTAGTGGCTTTTACTCAAAAAGCATGCTCTTTCAAGACAAAATTTTCTTTACTGTTTTAACAGCATAGGAGATTGATTCCATATAAGAATCTAGTGGCACGTGCATATTTCATGTGTTGTTTTTTTTTATTAGAGCTAACTGGGGATATGGTATAATTTAAGGGTAGCTCTCTAATGGCATTCACATGATAGCTCTAGGAAAGCATGCCATATTCTTAGTCTTGCCTTCATCCATCTCCAAACATAAACAAAAACAAGAAGAGAAAATATGATAAACATTTATTTCTGCATTGAACACATACACATTTTGTATCAGGAAAGTGTTTGGGAAGAAAAAAAATGTCAGGGAAGTGGTAAAAATATCTTCCTCCACATGGGAATAACGAAGAGCATAGTCCCTATAAAGAATAATCCCTACAATAGGCATGCTTAAACAAAATAGTAGCAACAAAACCAAAGCAAAGCACAGAGCTGAAATCAGCCTGTGTCAAGCCCAGGGAACATCAAAGCCATCTGTACATGCATGTGTATGTTTAGAGGATGTTGTGTTATTCTAACCACACTGAGCTCAGATCACTATCAGATGTGTGGACAGAAGGTCAAATGGTCTCTTGGGTGACTAGCAGAAAATGTGTGGAAGGAGGATGGCTCTTCATTCTCATTGTATTTCACCTAGTACTGTGGAAAAAAGCAGAGCAGATTAATCCCTGTGCAGGAAAACAGGTTGACTTGTCTCTGGGATGATGAGTTCAACCCTCCTCATGGAAAACCTGGGTTAAAATATCTGAAAAATACACACTATTAGAGCTGTGATAGCCAAATGCAGATCCTTCCGTGGTGTCAATCAGAAAACAGTCCAGTAAGTATCTGGCGATGGCTTTTGTTGTCTTCTGAAGATATTTAGATAAACTGCATAGGATGCATGATACTACATGGGGCTTTCAACTTTGAAAATGTTTATCTGAGGTAGAAAACTTTGTCACACTCAATAATACTGGTGATGGGATCAATGTTATTAAGATTATTGTTAATTGTAATCCATTCTGCTTTGAGCTGGATAGCAGCAGTGATAAAAATCATCAGTCACTGATAGTATGTATTGGAGAAACTGATAAAAGCACAGGGAAGTGGAGTCTGAATGACCTTATAAAAACCTACAAGAATCTCCCTTGACTTACTGTTGGAAACCTGGCTGACAAGGTTGTGATGGAGTAGCTACACTTCCTGTAAGTACTGTTTTGTTGGTAATAAATGAAAATATACTGTATCCTGGAAATAGTCTCAGGTCCTACCTTCTTTTTTTCTTTATTTGACTACCTAGGATTGCTTGTGAAATGGGAGAAGTGAGTGGAGACTGTAATTAAAAGTGAACTAAGCAAACATGAGACTTTGCTGGTACAAAGATATGCACGGACCGCTATGTTTTGAGTTGGGGAAAAATAAATGTCATTGATAAAAAAGGATTCTGAGCTGTCAATGAATTTCATAAGAAGGTTTTGCAGGTACTAAGTTTCTCACTAGTGGTGTCCAACTGTTGATTCAACAGTTTTAAGGTTCAGTTGGATGTAATTTGCTTCCTGGAATTAAACATATGTGAATATATTAATAAATGTATGTATGCACCTTGCATGAGAAGACTTTGCTAAGTTCCTTCTGTCTGTGGTCTGAAAATAGCATATGAAATACCTCTGTAGTCAAAGAGGAATCTAATTTAAACACCTCATTTTTTAAAAATTATTCATAGAAATTTTATTCTAAGAACCTTGTTTAAAATTCTAATTTGTTTAACTTCCATAGGAATTTGATACCCTGTACTCAGAGTAGAAGGTGAATGGCTAGCCATGTAGATGTACCCACATCACAGAAACTGCATCAATCTGTTGATAATCCTTACCAATCCAACCTCACACCTGATTTATGCATTTTCTTTTCTTTAATGTGTCTAAACACAACCAGCTTCTTGCTGATGAATGAAGAAGAAATATGGTGGCTCCAAATACTAACCACCATGAAGGGAAGGAAGAGTGTACATTCTCAAAACAAGTACAAGGAACAAAATATCTTGGTCCATTAGGTGTACTAGAAGCAGAACTTGGGAATCCTCCTTCTCAATGAGTCTCAGTCTGGAGAAATTAATCACTGTCAGGACATATTAATGTACCTTATCTGTTTGGGCACATGGTTCTCATAAACTCCAAAGGGTGGTCTCTGGCCTTGCAGTGACCAAGTTTGTTCCTTCCTCAGAGAAAGGATAGTTCTGAAGCCAGTATTACTGTAGTTTTCATAGTGAAGTGTAGACTATGCTGAGTAGACTATACAGAGAGGACAGATTTGCATCTGGGATTAATCCTACCTCACCTTCATTTTCAGCAACTGAGTACTGTGAAGTGACCTTTGAACCTTCACCTTACTGTAAAATAGATGTTGAAAATAAGTTATACTTGATTTGATTGAAAAGAGCCTTGTTCCAGGCATTCTTCTCCTCTAAATGAAAGCAGAACAGTGAGAGTTTGAATGGCATCTTATTCAAGTCTTATCTGTCATACGCTCATAGTTAAATAGGGAGAACTCTTCCCACAAAAAGAAAAAAGAAAAACACCACTCTTTATCTCCTTTTCTCCCTGGAAATGTTTGGGACCAGGTTGGATGAGACCCAGGGCAGCCTGATGTGGTGCCAGTTTTAATGGTTGGCATCCCTGACCGCCACAGGGGGACTGAAACTGGGTGATCTTTGAGTCCCCTTCCAACCCAAGCCATTCCATGATTCTATGATTTCTTACTTTTGGAATCATGTCCAAATGCTCTTTCAGTTTGATACAGTGCATGATTCTGAGCTATCTTTTACTCTCAGGACTTATCCAGACTTCCAACAAATCCTCACAGAAAAAGATTTTTCAGACCACTATGATGTGTTTTAGACTCTAGGCCCTGTGGTGATTTGCATTAATGACAAGAAAATGTGAGCTTGGTAATTCCTTTAAATAATAATTAAGTTACAGCAATTAAAATACAAATTTAATTCTGAAAAAGAAATAGATGGGAATCAGAAGTTTTCCAGGTTTCAATTGAATACAGTTGTTATGGAGTTGTGTTTTCGAGTGTTTTGTTGTTGTTATTATTTCTGTGGTTATTTTACTTTGTAATTTCCATCCTAAGAAGTCTAATCCAGAATCTTTGTCTTTCATTATTCCCTGCAAAGCTATTTCCTCCCTTTCCTCAACCTCTTGAGTTGATTAACTGTTACAAAGCATTCCTATGATACTTAGTAAATAACAATGCAAACATGTTTATGCAACAGTTTACCATGCTAATTATGTTTTTATGCTGGAGTTGAACACACTCTGTCCTGGAGTCCGGTAGTCTTCAAGCCTTGTCTCTTTGATGTGAAGGGTGCACTGGGAAGAACTCTCATTTTTTATTTTGCCTTGATGAAGGCTGCTGTTTACACTTTTTGTCACTTCTCCACAAGCCAGTGGCATATGGACTGCAGTGTGCAATGCCTTCGTTCTTCATCAGAGCCAAGAGAACCTCGTTGCCTGTAGTCACCACGTCCACAAACAGAATTAATGAGTGGAAGCATGCACGTTCTAGTTGAGCCCCCATATGTGGGACTTTGCTGCAATATGTTCTCCAGGAGAAAGCTTCTGTTCCAAGCTTGCTGGATGTATTTGAGAATGTAAATTGGAGTCAGCTTCTGTTAGTCATTAGGATAAAATTATCACAGACAAAGGAATAGGTCACATTTTTCTGTCAGTCTGATGACTCCCATCTTGGACATTTCTACATAGATTCAGATAAGAAATTCCTTACATTAGAAAGTATGAGCTGCTACAATGTGAGCTAAAGTTCAGAAGAAGTCTGATAGGTGTTCTGACAAATAAGTATTTTTCTTTGATGAGTCATAGAGGAAGAGCTTCTACATAAGGTCCAAAAACCAAACAAGAAAGAAAGAAAGAAAGAAAGAAAGAAAGAAAGAAAGAAAGAAAGAAAGAAAGAAAGAAAGAAAGAAAGAAAGAAAGAAAGAAAGAAAGAAAGAAAGAAAGAAAGAAAGAAAGAAAGAAAGAAAGAAAGAAAGAAAGAAAGAAAGAAAGAAAGAAAGAAAGAAAGAAAGAAAGAAAGAAAGAAAGAAAGAAAGAAAGAAAGAAAGAAAGAAAGAAAGAAAGAAAGAAAGAAAGAAAGAAAGAAAGAAAGAAAGAAAGAAAGAAAGAAAGAAAGAAAGAAAGAAAGAAAGAAAGAAAGAAAGAAAGAAAGAAAGACTGTATTTTACTATGTATCTATTACCACTGTGGAAAACAAGTATTGGGCAGAATAATCTGTGGGTCACAATTCTTTGGGCATTTATGAAGCAATTGACACCAGTAAATTCTAAATAAAGCCCTTTGACTGCTCAAGCACCGGGCCTTTGTTTAAAGTTCCTGTTGAATTCTTCCTAACTTTAATGCGAATGAGGTGCTAATTATGCGGAGAGTAGTATGGCAGGAATAAAGCTTCATTTAGCACAGTAGTGATAAATAAGCGTTTAGAAACTAATGTGACCTTTTATCTTGTCACTGTAGTAAATTTTTTTTCCAATTAACTTTTGTGAAAACACAGCAGAAAACTGCTGGTATATGCAAGGGACAGTCCAGTGAAAACAACATACATCTGCAACACTTTAAGGTTGGTTGGCTTCCACTTTCATAGAATCATAGAATGGCCTGGGTTGAAAAGGACCATAATGATCATCTAATTTCTACCCCCCCTGCCACGGGCAGAATCACCAACCACCCAAACACTCTCTTGCCTGAGCAAGGGGAACAGTTTGGTACTGGCTTTTCTCTCTTATTTTTATCTTGGAGTTTTACAGTGGTTAAAGTTAGAACAGACAATTCTGTCCTGACCAACAACGAGCTGGAATTTCCCCTGTATATATTACTGAACAGACAAGGTTTTGTGAAACATCTGTCTGAGCAACAGAATGTATTCTAGTTTCCCCAATTTTCACCAACCAAACTTTGCCCATGAGTAAGTAGTTATACCTTCTTTGCTTTGTCTGAGGCTTCATTAAGTGATCCTGCCCAACAAAAAGAATGCATAGCAGGGAATGGAGCATGCGACAAATCAGCCTCCTTGGTCTTGAGCACTGCTAAATTCACAGCTGGACTGCTGGACAAAAGATCCAAACCAGCAGTGGCTCTGACCACAGAAAATGCTCTTGCTTCCAAAGGAACATCCTTCTGGACAAAGCACAGTGTACAAGCAAGGACTAGGAATCGGTGCTTCTTTTCTCCATTACAAACTAAGAGAGGTTCTGACAAACCTTGATATCTTGACTAAAATCTTGATATCTAATGGTTAAGGAAATTCTTTCTTCCTTCCCAAAACCATGATTTTCAGCAAAGAGTCTGAAGTGCAAATTCCAGGGCTAACCATTAGACCAGTAAAGGCTACATTGACAGGTAGTGGCAAAAGGCACTCAAAAGTGTCTATTTTCAGCTTTTGTAAATGGTTGTATTCCACAGAAATTACCTAAGAGCAATCTTCTTCATTTCACTGAAATATCAGAACCTGGATCTCAGCTGCCATAGAGTACAACACTCCATCCTGCCCAAACCAAGGAAGCCAAGGATGCTCTCCTGTTTTAAATCAATTTTACTCCTATTGGTTAAGATCTCAAAACATATATATCTATATATATATATATATAGATATCTAGGTGTTTCCTAGCTCTGCTTTCTCTAGTGTGTGCATACTTTTTCCCCAGCTTCTCTTAGATACAGACCCTCAGAAGTAATGGGGAAATCTATGGAATGCTAGTGAGGCACCTGCAGCAGTCAGAAGAGACAGATGTTGTTATTTAGTGTAAATGTGCTATGCAAGGATCTGCATCTCCACTGCAAACTGTAAGAATGTCTGAAAATTAATTAACTAAAATAAATCTCTTTTATATACCCTACAGCACCATTCTCTGAAGAGAATCAGATAGGCCTTTAGCAGTGAGCATGTCCTCATGACCTGGCCAAGCAAGGTGAGGGAAAAAGTTGTTCCAATCTACAACTGCAATTATAGGGAGGAGAATGAGGCAGTGGGCTTTGTGCTTCTCCTTGTCACTTATCTCACCTTGATTTACATATTCATCACTCCTCCATCACTTCCCAGAGTCCTTGACTGGTCTCCAAAACTCATTTCTATGTTGGGTTCCAGTGCAAATTGGCAGATAACATATTCCAGATGTTTTGTTGTCCTTCAGGCAATTTTGCCTAAAATGCCTTCCTCTTATGGAGAAATTTTTGTCTTCCCAGTTTTTCCCAATTATGAGAACATGCTCACCAGTACCTCTCTTTTACCAGGTTCAAACCAAACTTAGAGTTTTCTCCTTAAGTTTAGTCTGCATCTCTTTTGGTCTCTGTTGCTATCACATAGAATGATGGCACAGTAGGACATCGTGCTTCTTTTTAGTAGTCTCTCTGAAAAATGTTGAACCAAACTTTCCAAGACTGCCTTAACCCACCAGTCAGCAGATAACACCTGATGGCCTTCAGTCTTGTGACCTTATAAGGCACTGGAAGATGAAACAGGAAGGGAAACCAAACCAAACCAAACCAAACCAAACCAAACCAAACCAAACCAAAAACAACAGCAAAAAAGAAACATGTCTGCAAACAAGCATTTAAGAGAAGATAGTAGTATGTGTTGGAAACTGGTCAAGTGAGATGATTGGTTAACCATAGAAATGATAAGTAAAGGTCCTACATGCCTCATGCTTCAAGTGATTAAGATTTACTTGTACAATCAGGAGACAAACAATATAAGTCTCACTGCTCAACAAAGCCAATCAGATTTAGTAACTACAACAGCATTGGTATGTAAAATAGATATTATAAAACTGTATTTTTTTTTCATGGCATTGATAGACTATGGCCATATGGAAAACAAGACTCTTAGTGATAAAGAATTAGTTTTATTATATTTTCTGAATATTATCCCTTCCTAGAAATATATTATACATCAAAAATAGAGCCTAAGAGAAAGATCTCTTTCCCACAAAATCAGAGTGTCATAAACTGGTTATTTGGAAATTACTCCTGGTCTAAAGAGAGGTTATCCGAAATACAAAATTAGTTTAGTCTTATTGTATGATGAAGTGACCTAATTCTTCCTTAAGGCTTTGATTCAGATAGGTACATAGGTACATAAGTGAATCAATACAAATCTGTCCCTTGGGGAATCCGTTCCCCAAATGAGAAATTACCTCATTGCTTCAGATGAAGGTTATTTCTACTGTGGAAGTTTCTATTTTTTATTGGGCTTAAATGGAAACTTAAAGCACAGTGCAATCCATTGAAGTTGGATATTAGAGCAACAGCTTGCACACTTAGACTACTAATTGTGTAAGACTATGTATGTTATTGCTCTCTTTATGGATAATGTGATATCAGTTTTTCCCAGAAGGTAAGTATGATATAATAGGCCTTTGCCTGTTTCATTTTTTAAACTACTGTGTGTTTGAAATTTTATGCTCAACCAAGCTTGTTCCAACATGCAGAAATCTTTCTCAGCTGGACACCAGGTAATGCTAATCTTTAGTTATTAATGAATCTTTAAAGGCTCAAAAATAAATAGATAGATGCATCTTGATTCAAGTTATCTTGTTATGAATTGAGCTTTCACTACAGGCTTAGCAACTACTAGATGGTTCCTTGACTTTTAATATTTTGCTTTTCAAAATAAATAGTACAACAAGGCTTAAAAATAATAGTAAAAGAGAAAGAAAATGTTGTCAGGGATCCAAACATGAACTTTATGTCGTGAAAAGCTTTTATTCTGGTTCCTATTCTCACTCGTGCACAGATTTATTGAAAAAAAAAAAACCTTGACATTTATTCATTTTCCACTTAGATTATTGTGGTTAAATCAAAAAGAAGTGTCAGGGCTTAGGGAGCTGAAAGCAGCTACACATTTTCCATTGTGACGGGTCACATGGTTTCCATTTGTTCCATAAAAACCTCATGGTTTTGGTTATTTTCACTGTCTGGAATGAGATATAATTCCACTCCTGCTGCCAAATCTCCTGTATCGCATAAGAAACTCCTGCATTTGGGCCATCTCCCTGGGTTCAGCTGGGAGGCCGGTTTCACAAGGACCTTTCTTTATTATTATTTATTATTTCCAGTGGTCTGAGGAGAGTCTTGAAATGGTTGTTTGACATGCTTCTTCAGACATGGAGAGAGGAAGGGAGGTCTCAAGTAAGGTACTGTATTGCGATTGAAGAGAGTTGTTTTCAGATCCAGTTCTCGTCACATATGGGAACCATTTCAGTCTGGGTCAAAAGCATGTTGAAATCCTTAGGAAGAATTCAGTGCATGTGAATCAGAGCCGTCATGATTGTGTTATGCTGTTAGCAGTGGAGAAGTCAAGGAAGAGAGTGATTCTTCCACTTTTTACTTATCAGAGGCTCATTTACACAGAAAACTTGTGCAATGGGTGCAGAGTCAATGACAGTTAAACTCTGGCAAATCATGAATTTATAACCATCCAACAGTTGCTCTTTAATTGTCCCCCTGCACGTGTTTAGTCCACTCCAATTACATTGCAAATGAGTCAGCTTAAATCTCTGCAAAGTGGGAATGAGATTCTCTCCATCCCAGACAGAAATATCATGTCGAGCAACAAATTTGTTTGACAGTGAGTTCCTGAAAACTGAGTTAGTGTCATATGGTTTGTGAAAACCTTGTATTTAATAAGTAAGTAGAAACAACTGAGTTTCAATTCAGTAGTATGCAACATTTTTGAGGAGATTTCAAAGAAAAGACACAATTAAATATGTAGCAATATATAGCAAACAAGATAAAAATGAATGTAGATTGATCTGATTTCATCATCTACCATCTATGTGTCTATGTAGATTATTAATATTATCAGAATTCAACTGGGGAATTTAAGCTATACTGGCTGCACAGACCTTATCCCCATTGATTATGGGTTTGAATGGAGATATCCACATAGCAAAAGTCCTCATCAGGTGGGATGAGTCCCCAAATCTGAAGGTAGGTTCTTTAACCAGGAATGAATGTGAGAATTCCAAGATGTCATATGAAAACATTGATTTAAGGAAAACACTGTTCAAGATCAGAGAAATATTTCATTTCACTAATGTGGAATTGTTACATTCTGGCATTGCCAGCACAAAACATTTACTAGAAGAAAAAACATCTTGTTTCAATCAAGAAAAATGTTTTATTTTTGCTTTCCCTATTTGACACATTACAGTGTAATGTTACTGCTATATGTATATGACATTAAACGTAAAATTAATGATAATGAAATTACAAAGTCTGAGTGACAGGTTTGAAAGGATTTATTTCAAGATATTTTTCAGTTTAACATCTGCAAAGATCAAGTAGTATAAATATTTTCTTAGCCGTCCTCTGGCCTTAACTCAAAGAAGAGCTGTGCTCCTGAAGGTTCATAACTCTACCAAAATGAATACCTCAATCTGTCTGTAAACCTTGCCCTGATGATATCCTTAGGCTGGCAGAATCAGTTTACTAAATGATGTCAATGTTCATCGTTTAAAAAGAAAATAAATTACAAATAAAAATAAAAATTAAGAAGCTCTCCTAAACAATGAATTGTGAAAAGAAAAAGAGTTGAGATACTATTATACAATTTATAAGCACAGTTGTAGCCTGTGAGCAAAGAGCTTTGGCATCACTTCTACTGCAGTCAGAGAAAGGATCTCCATAGGTAATGTTTGAACACAACAAATAATACTTTGGTGCCCAACCCTGGGGCCTGCTGAGCAAAGCAGCCCTTTTCACCTCAGGAAAGCATCTGAGGTTTCCAAATGCCTTGGATTTGGATATTCTGATGCCAAATAAAATGAAACCTGGCACAACCTTTCCACTAAAACAGAGTGAGGTTGCTTGGGATAAACTGCAGCATCTCAACTGATGGAATGGATAATGTTCTTTGCAAATGTGGGGAACTCACATAAAACTATGGATCTGAACTGAGTTTATTAGTCCTCAAGTAATTGCAGTAACTATTATCTACTTCTTTTTATTCCCCACCTCCCCAGATTGACGGATTTTAGAAAGAATCCAATTATCTTTCAGTTTAAATGTTACACCATTATTTTGCGTAATATTTTTTCATTGGAACTTCTAAATCAGCTCCAGCCCTGGATACAGTCCTCTGCCATGTGGAAACCACAACGTAGAGCAAGATTTCATCAAACTTTAAGCATGTTTATGCATGTTTATAGGATTATTTTTCTGTTGTTGTTGCTTCTTTTCTTGCTTCAGTGCAAACCAGAGGGAAAAACTCCCTGACACCAGAAGCTCTAACATTTCTTGGAAGTCAGGTTTTCATTGTTTCCACATCTTTTCTCTCAAATCTCTAATAAGACTGCCGATGAACTTGGAAAGCAAAGAGCATTTGTTTTGTTTTGGTTCAGTTTTGCCTCAATAAAATAGTCAAGACAACAGAAAGAACCACTCAGGAAACACCGCAATTTCCTGGTAAAAAACCAAGGAAACTAACAGGCACATATCAAACTGTTTGTACAGCACACATTTTGAAGTATATATTCTCTGATCTTTTGCAGTACAAAAACAAACAAACAAACAAAACAACAACAACAAAACACATTTAAATCTTTATTTTATATATAATTTTTCTCAACATTTTCATCTATTTTTATAGGAATACAGTTAAGAAAACAAAAAAGACCTTTGTTTCCCTCTAATGTGAAAATTAGGAAGCACTTCTTTATTCTGATGAATTTAACAAGCATCAAATTCACTTGATGAAATCTGAATCTCTTCTCTTCCTTCTGCTAGCATTCTGGCCCTAAGTTGATATTGCTTTATCCCCCTTGCACAACTCCAGTACATATAACCTGGAGTAATGGGTGTTAATAAATTCAGGTTAATTCAAACTACTCATTTATTGTTATTGCAATTTGCTTTGCTGACAGCGCTATTATTTGCTGCGTTGACAGTGGGTACTATCAAGCAGCATCTACATCCTCAAGGAATTCTTGCAGCATTTTTAGAGAAATAACTCAAATTTTCTCAAAGTTTCTTATAATTTTGACTTAATCTACAATCTCCACTGCAACAACTCTAAATCATCCCACATAAATGTAAACCAGTTGGAGTCTCATCCTGAAAGTTATTGGCACTGACATTCTACTTTCTCTCTATGTTACTACTGGTGAAATGAATCTTCTCTCAGTCTTTTCACATAACAGAAGAACGAAATTTGCTCTTGAAACCCACAGCTGCCAACTTCTGAACCACAGCCCAAATCAGAAGGAGCTGGAAGAGGGGGTCTTATGAACTGGTGATGAGAGCTGCTTGGCAGTCATGCTGTTAGATTCCAGGGTCTGTGGCTTCAGATGGATATCACATACATAAGCACAGCCATATACTGCTCTCCTATATGCTCATGCATGTGCACTGATAAGCAGAAACACATTTGTACTGTGCAGTGATGGTGAACCAACCATGCTCCAACACACTACCCAATTTACAAATAAGCTGACGCATGCTAATCTTCCTTCCTTCCTTCCTTCCTTCCTTCCTTCCTTCCTTCCTTCCTTCCTTCCTTCCTTCCTTCCTTCCTTCCTTCCTTCCTTCCTTCCTTCCTTCCTTCCTTCCTTCCTTCCTTCCTTCCTTCCTTCCTTCCTTCCTTCCTTCCTTCCTTCCTTCCTTCCTTCCTTCCTTCCTTCCTTCCTCCCTCCCTCCCTCCCTCCCTCCCTCCCTCCCTTCTTCCCTCCCTCCTTTTTTTTTTTTATTTTTTCCATTTTTTTTCCTGAAAAAACAGCACAAATATGCTGAAGTAATGTTTGAGAGGCATGAGAAGTTAAAATTATATGGGTTATTGAATACAAGTTAATATCATTATGCAGTAAATAAAAAAACAACAAACAAGATTTATGCAAGTTATCACCTCTTGAACAGAGTGCTCCACCACCTGCAACATGATGAGTCATCTGCAGTAAAATCATGTAGTATTCAAAGGCCCAGTTGTAACGACTGTTGCCCAGATCTTCTCCCCAAGTGACTTCTGTCTGCATGCATGAAATCTGGTCTGGGCATGGGTTTCTGTCTCAGGAATAGGCACTCACAGTGTTGACATCAGTACAAATAGATGGAGCTTGACAGGAGCTCCGATCAGTGGCAATCAAATACTGTTAAAACTGGGGTCTCAAAACACTCAAGATACAATTTATGTTGCTGTTGGGAAAAAGAAGATGCCTAACAATTACAGCACACAGGCTATATGTTTCTTACTCCTTGAAGGTCATCTTCTGGTGTTGGCTTTAAATGAATTCCATACTGGGTCTTCCACGCTACTGCTACTCAGCTGCTGTTATTACCATCATTCCAAAACTTGCCAAGTTAGTCTCTCACATACAACCATACTCACAGGCCTCTACCTTTCTTCCACCTGCCACTATTGTTGTTTTTTAACTATCAAACTATCTCACCAGTGTGATAATAAGCGAAATTATCTCAACTTATCTCAGAGGCAACCTGCACGCTCTTTTTGTTCAACCGTCTCTTTCTGACAGTCAAAATTATAATTAATATTTAACAGCTAATGGCTTCTTGAAAAGAAAAGTTAAAGATCAGTTACTTGGAGCAGAGGCATCCAGGAGTAAACTCTTTGCCACTGGCATCCCCGACTCCCTCCAAAATATGAGTTAAACCACTTCTTGTCTTTTTATAGCACTTTGAATTGGCAATACCCCACAGGCAAAGCAATATTTTCACCTGACACAAGAGAAAGGCTGTTGAAAGCTGATGGCATTCTCCATAGTCTTTCAGGTGTGTATGCAGATCTCCTTATCTAGGAAATCGTTGTATTGCTTCCCTGTTTGTTCTTCCCAGAGCCCTCATCTCATTCACACAGGTAAGGTTCATGACCCCAGTAAACAGCAGTATTCCTTCACCCCTCAGAACAAGAAATAATTGTTCCTCATTATTCAAAGCTTTACCAAAGTAACATTAATAAAGCAGCTGAAATTCTGCTGTGTTCACCACCCCCACCAGCATTCTGCTCCAACACTGAGTGGCTGTTGCTCCAGCAACTTGGTTTTCATAATTTCCCTGTCCAAACAACAGCCCCTTGCTCCTTCCTAAGCAAGTTATCTCTTTGCTTTCTGGTAGTGTTTGTAGGCTGTTACTAGGTTCCCCACTCTTCAGTTTCAGAGCCAAGCTATTCATCTTGGCGCATGACTCATATGCTGTTTTCTTCAGTCACTTAATCATGAAGTTGGGTCCCCCCCCGAATACCTTCTCTGCTTCATCTGTATGTTTCTGGGAACAAGGTGCCCAGCAGTGAGTACAGCATCCCAGGTGCAGTCTCCTCAGGGCCATCAAGAGGACAAAGCTCATCTTCCTGTTCCCTGACCTCACTCCTCTGGATCTCTACTCCATCCTCTCAATGACAGTTCAGGTTTTTCAGTGCCCAGCTTGCTCCCTATGCTCTCCCCATTATCTTTGTCAGCAAAAACTGTGTATACCTGCCAGTGAGGAGGCTTATTTCAGATTATTTCCATGCCCAGAGGAGTATACACTGACTTCTCCAACTCAGTTGCCTGGATGTTCCCCCACTGTGTATCCGACTTGTCTTCACTCCCTTTATAGTCTCTTATCCTCCCTGGTCATTGCAATTCCTGTTGGATCTCCTCTCCTGATGATGATATTTTCCTCAACCACATTAGTCTTAACCTATTCTCTTAAATACAACCAGAGTCATTCTTCACAGGCACCTGGGGTTAAGAAGAAAGGAAGGGGGAGTCCAAGCACGGCTTTTTCCAATCCTTAATCCACAACTGGTCTGCTCCACTTATAGCCTACAAGCATAAATTGTGACAGAAAGTATAAGCTGGTGCCCGTTCCTACAACACAGTAGAGCTGCTCTGCTAAAGAAGAACTTTGTCTCTTCATGTTCAGTGTATTTAAACACGTGTGACAGCAGCAGCAGAACTCAAGGTTAAATCACACAGCACCAGAGAATGACCTCAGTCACTGGAATATGACAACTTGAGTTTTAACAAGTGTGGTGCCTTGTACCTGGGGAGGAATAGCCACATGTACCAATACAGGTTAGGGGCTGATCTGCTGGAGAGGAGCTCTGTGGAGAAGGACCTAGGGATCCTGGTGGACAGCAGGTTGGCTATGAGTCAGCAGTGTGTGCTCCTATGGCCAAGAAGACCAATAGAATCCTGGGTGCATTATAAAGAGTGTGGCCAGCAGGTCGAGGGAGGTGATCCTCCCCCTCTACTCTGTTCCAATGAGGCCACATTTAGACTACTGTGACCACTTCCGTGTTCCGAAGCTCAAGAAGGACAGGGATCTCCTAAAAGGAGTCCAGTGGAGGGCCACAAAGATGATAAAGGGCCTGGAGTATCTCCTGTATGAGGAAAGGCTGAGTAACTTGGGTCTGTTCAGCCTGGGAAAAAGAAGACTGAGAGGGGATCTGATCCATGTTTATAAATATCTAAAGGGAGGTGGGAGGCAAATGGATGAGGCCAGGATGTTCTTGGTGCTCTGTAGTGATAGGAGAAGGAGTAATGGCCTAAAACTTCAATATAGAAAGTTTCAGAAAGACATGCAGAAGAACTTCCTTACAGAAGGGGTGACAAAGCATAGGAACAGCTTGCCCAAAGAGGTTGTAGAGCCTCCTTCTATGGAGATGTTCAAGACCCATCTGGTTGCTGATCTGTGTGACCTACTGTAGGGTACCTGCTATAGCAGGGGTTGGACTCGATGATCTCTTGAGATCCCTTCCAACTCCTGTAATACTGTGGTTTTATCATGGAGTTGCTATCAATGTTCCTGGGATGGTTTTGGTTCAGAATCACTAGAATTCTCCCAAATTACTCCATTTGAAGGTAAGCATAGGACAGTAAGACTTTCAGGCAACAAGATCTACCCTGGTCTGAGTATAGCAGTATGGAGCTTCAGACAAGCTGCTGCCTATTGCTCATACATTTGCACAGTGCAACCCATGCAATTGATTGAGAAACTGTGAAAAAAATAACATTGAATTCTGTCCTGCTTTAGTTTGTCTGTTCATTACAACCGAGAGGGTCACAGACGGGGAAGAGAAGCGAATGCATCTCATGCAAGCTTCCTCTGAAGGGTGACATGAAGAGCAGAGATGAGGGTGAGGACAGCTGAAGGCCTGGGAAAGGTGACAGAACAAAACCAGGAAGAGGACATGCCCTTACCAGGTTTTCCCCTACTTAATAAAATTGTCCAATAAAATGTCACACCCATCTTCAAAACTGCAGATCACTGTTTTTCTTTACTTGTTTTATTTCTGTCCCTTCCATCCCATGAGTATTGCAGACGGTATGAAAAGTGTAAGTAGTCATCCAAGCCCCTGGGAAGCATCCAGCCACCTGCAATTCCTTCTTGCAGGTCACACGATGTAATTCAGCTGACAGATTTCTGCTCTTCCTACTTCTCTTCTTGCACTTTTCCCTCGGTCATCTTCCCCCAAATACACCAATAGTTAACTTTAACGGGAGTGTTTATAGAGGATAATACCATTCCAGGCATTTCCTAAAACCATGTGTTCTTCATTTGGAAGCACAGCAAAGAAGCATTGCTCCTTGTGGCATTTCCAAATAAAAACCTCATGGTCTTGACTCTGAAGCTCGGCATAAAGTTCTATCCTTATAACATTTGGGGGAAATAATTGATTTTATTTCATTTTTTGTTATTATTGTTGCTCTTTTTCTAATAAGACCAGAGCAAAGATATTTTATTTTATTTTATTTTATTTTATTTTATTTTATTTTATTTTATTTTATTTTATTTTATTTTATTTTATTTTATTTTATTTATTTATTTATTTATTTATTTTTGCACAGGCACAAAATTATGCTCTGGATTATATTAGCTGAACTCCCCAAGGAAAGTCTTCCTAGCAGTTGCCTCTACCTGATCACATTGCATCAAATCTGGGTCTATTTGTAGTTTGGTTTATAGAGTCCTCCTCTACATACTCTACGGAGTCTGAACTCTCCCCTCCAGCTTCATTTGCCTCTTCTCTCTTTCCTCTCCACATGCCACTGGTCAGTTGTTTATCAGTAAGGTTAGCACAAGTGGGAAATCATACTCAATGGCAATTTCATCTCCAACTCAACCACACAGTACCAAGCGTATGTGATACCCTGAACCCTTATTACAATATGTACACTTTGTCTTTCAACAGTCAAGGGGAACAGAAGAGCATCAAAATAAAGAAAATGGAGCTTCTTAATGTTGTGTGTTCCAAAAACCCTTTTTCATTCTCAGAGTAAAGGAAACAAAAATATCCAGATCATTTGAGACAAAATGAGCAGTAATTTAATCAGCATTGCAACACAATGGGACACGAGCATAGTTTTTCAACTCAGTTTGTAGGACCTAAGTTCTTTAAGTTCTTTACTATGAGAGTGGTGATAGGTGCTGGAACAGGCTGCCCACAGAGGCTGTGGATGCCCCATCCCTGGAGATGTTCAAGGCCAGGTTGGATGGGGCCCTGGGCAGCCTGGTCTGGTATTAATTGTGGAGGTTGGTGGCCCTGCCTGTGGCGGAGGGGTCGGAGCTTCATGATCCTTGAGGTCCCTTCCAACCCAGGCCTTTCTATGGTTCTGTGATACCTGTACATTTTCTAGGCTTTCTATTATGAATATTCCTAATTTGCAGCTAATTCCATTCATCTGACAGAAAAACAGGATTTCATAAGAGATTTTTCCACTTTTGTCTTTCTTTTTCTTCCTTTATTCCCTTTTTGGGTTTCTTTCTATCTTTATATGATTCTGGCTATGTACTGATCACCCAAATAACTGATATAATCTGAGAACAAGAAGGGGTTATTCTTTTCCTTTTCCTTTTTCTTTCTCTTTTTCTTTTCCTTTTTCTCCCTCTTTCTCTTTCTCTTTCTTATTTTCTTTCCCTTTTCCTTTTCTTTTTCCTTTTCCTTTTTTCCCTCCTTTATTTCTTCTTATAAATTTATTTATTTTCTTTATTATTTTTACTTTTTTCCTCACTAACAAAGAAAAAGAAAACTGCAATAAAAGATTAACAATACTTTCTGTTTGTTATGAAAAGTGATAAATCATGGGCCTCCAGGTTCAGAAACAAAGGACATTTAGAGATAAGATCATTATTAGAAAGTATACCTAATTAAATGTGGGTTCTGTTAAATGTGGACTCTTTGGGTTCTGTTAGCACAAGTCCTCAGTAAGTCGAATGAGAATCTGAGATGAATCCTGTAGCACTGCCTCAGGTTTCTATACCACAGGTGACCATGAAGCCTTCATTAATTGGCAGCACAGTGGTTTAGGTCCATTGAGAAAGGTTTCTCAAACACATCATTTCAATTTTCTCTTGGAGATCTGGGTACATTTAACAGACCCTGATAAAAAATTTTGCCCATAACCTTCCGCATGAAGAGAGAACTGAGGGAACCTTGGACACTGATAAGCACTCTTATGGTCCCCAGCACTCACAGCTCTCGACAAAGGTTTCTGAGAATGGAAGTACGGGCCTACAAATCAAGATCTTTCTGAAAATAATGGAATGAGATTGGTTTTGGCTGTTCTATGTCGTGCCTACAACTTCCTCTTTATGTCCACAGCTGCAGAACATGTAAGAGCGTTTTGGTGTGGTTTAGTTCATAATATAAAGTGTAGAAGCTCACAGAATTCCAGCAACTTAAGCTTAAAAAGAGCTTAAAAGAGAAAACAAAATGTCACAGAAGTCATGGTACAGTCACTACTGCTGGCATCTCTGCAGGGGATAGACTGGCTTTTCCATTCAACATCATCATTTAAAATACAGTATTTTAACACATGCAGGTCTGAATAAATCTCCAAGTACCCATGGAAAATCTCTGGTGGAATAGCAAACCTCTCGGAGTCACTGACTCGTCCCATGAGAGCTCCAGGGAATTCATATTTTGGAATGAAAGTAAGCAAAGAGAAAATAGACAGGATGTAAAATCCAGAACTTCGCTCCTTTCACTGAACTGCCCACTGGAGATATGAATCCACACCTTCCTCACTGTTTCCTCTACGACAGCATCATTCTGTTCTTCTGGAAGTATTTTTTTAATATAGTCTTCCACCTTGTGAACACAGCATAGGAATAATAATTCCTTATAACAAATCCCTTGAAATCACAGGAGTCTAGCCTCAGCACTGTCTATCATCTCACCCTCATTTTCTCTTTGAATCTTTGAGCCTCTTGACCTCTGCAGAAAAGACTGCCACAGGCTGCAGGGAAGAATTCTGTGGCTTGTAGTATGGACATTACATGGATTTTCTAACTTTTGAAGGCTTGAGAAGGGCTTAATGACCTGGAAGAGTTCTACTTGTCCTATGCTCTGTGATTTTGATCTCTGTCCATAACATCCGAAAGGGAAAAACTGCTCATTCTCTATTTTTGGAATTGAAATCTATTTACAGTTGCTCTGGAGTCTAGAGCCAGTCCCAAGTCTTTCCAAAACATATGCTTTGTGTGGTCTTCGAGCTCTTGCAGGACAGAAGGTAAAGGAAGAGAAAAAAGAATAAGAAAAAGAGAAAGATTTAAAAGGATTTCTGCATTTTAAGGCTAAAAAGCTTTTTGGATTATTTAGAATCATCTCCAATGTAAACCAATCACATGATTTCCATGCAGTTACTTCTATCCAGAGCTCAGCTGCATGTGTCAGAGATGCCAAGCACTTGGACATGATGACAGGTAAGGAAAAGAGATGCATATGGTTAAAACATAGCTAGTAGCATCCGGATGCTGCATATGAAGCAGGGATGCTGTAATGGAAGAGTGGCACCGGTTTCCTGGCTGCAGAGTGTTGGTGGTCCTTCCAGCTGTTCCTTGGAAGACTTGTCTGGCATTTTCACCCCCAGACTTGATAACAACAGTCCCTGATGTCCTTGGAGAAACATAGAAGGATTTTGGTATTTTGTTGCTCATAGGAGATTGGGAATCACAGCCTTTGTCCAAGAGTCAGATCTGTAGGAGAGTCACATTCCCCAAGGGCCTCTGATGACAACACAGTTAAAGTGGAACTTCATCTTTTCCAATTTTCCTGTGGTCTACCACACAATTTGTTTGTTGTGCTGAGCCTAAAGAAGCTCAGAGCTCAGAACCAACAGCTTTGGCTTGAGGTACAAAGAAGGGCACTCTGGCAGCAGACTGCAGGGGACAGTAAAAATGAAGTGACCTCGCTGCCTCTGACAGACCACTGGAAACTCTGGCTGTCTGAATTTCTGCCACAGCAGCCAGGTTGGGCCAAGATCTGGCTATTGGAGCACACTGCTCCATACCTTCTGCAGCAGCAAGGGCAGTAATTCTGGCTCTCAGAGTCTCTCCTCACAACATTTGCTTTCCCCTCTCTGATCAGGGGGCCCCGGAACAGTCCCTCATCCTTACCTCTACTTACTACCTCTCTGTTCAGGCAAACAGTTCTTGTGTCTACAGTGTCTGCAGTCTTCTTTTGCTGCTCTTCAGTGAAAAGTCCAATGAGACAACTTGTCCAGGGAAAGGAAGTCTCCAGATCTCAGTCCTGGTTTAGATGAATGTTTGTTCACTCCTTTTTAGCAAGCCAGATACTAGTAGAGTGCCTGCTGGAAAGACCCAGTAGGGCCACAATAGCATGATAGGGAACTTCTTGAAGACAATTCAGAGCTGGTCAATATGGTACTATTAGCCAAACAGTAAGGAAATCCAGTAGATGGAAAAAGCTGAAAGTGAATCAGCTCAGCTGGCTGGCAGTAATCCAAATGCTATTGGTCCCCTTAATCCCAATGAAGTGAAATAAACTTCTCAGGTACAAACTCTCTGATCTATTTTACCACTTACTTTAGGAGTAGATAAAGATCTCTACTGAGTGGGTTCACCTTGCCACTACTGATTATGAAAGGAAAAGTCAACTCTGAAAAAGATGCTACAACTAAAGTTATGTGAAAGGACCCCTAGGTTTGGTCTTCATCTGGAGACCACTAAGTAATGCATGACCCAAGATTTCCCTATTTGTATGAGTTTGGTTGCTCCTTTGCTACTGGTAGATATCTATATATGGCTATTCAACAAAGTAGGAACCATTTGATGAATGAAGTTTTGCAGAAAAAGCTCCAGTGGTCCATCTTAGCAAATTTAAGTAGAGCTGTTGAAAGGTGAGAAAGTACTTGTGCCGTAAACATGGAAACATACTACTAAATGACATGCCCACCCACTTCTTGGTCTCTTTCCACTGCCAAAGCAGTAAAAAGGGACCTTAGTGTAAGTGTGAATCCAGCTCTTGGAATGTTTTTCCATTTCCTTGTATTTACGTTAATGAACACTGACACTACAGACTCACATTCCCAGCTCAGTACTTCACCAGACTGACCAGCAACAAAACCAAGGAGATGAGACTAAACAGATGATTTGACTAAGTTTTATTATTCTTATTTTGTTCCTCTATAGGCTAAAGAAAGAAGAGAGTGGTCACATCTCTGATTTCAAAAAGATAGCATTTTAGCTCGGAGGCAGATTTAAATGAAAAAAAAAGAAAAAAAAAAAAAAAAGAAAATCAAGGAAAATGATTGTCTACACACTAATTTAATACTATTAACTGGCAGTGCTTTCCACTTGGTAAAATGTTCCTCCTGAAAAAGGTCAACTTGCCTGGATAACATCCTAATTCCTGAGAGCAGATTGCTTTACCTTAAGGTTAACTAGAAATAGAAAGATGATGTAAAAGACACACTTGTCATAAAAAGGGGACTTTACCCACATGTAGATAAGTACATAAGGTGGAACACAAGTGTATTCCAAAGGAAGTGATTCCTTTTAGCCCACGAATAGGTTCATTTCATCCTCTGTGTCCCTCACTGCTGCACCACTACATCCAAAAAGCATAGCATCACTTGACAGTAAAGCACATGAGCATATTCATGGGCTAAACCAGATGTAGCTCTACTGGGAAAGTTGTAATGAAAGCGTTGTTAAGCGGACTGTGTTTGACTACCAAACAAGGACTGTCATGCAGTAAACTGGCATGGATCTTTTGAAGTCAAAGGGCTGACATGAATTGCAGTAAGGTGACTCTGGCACCTTACTGAGAACAGCTATTTTCTTCCACCTTGAGCTCTTGTGAAATTGATTTCATTGGTGCTTGTGAAGCTCATTTGCTGTTGCTTCACAGTTGTAGAGTGTTCATTTTAAATCTGAGGCCAAACCAAATCTCAGAGCTAACTCTGACCCACAAGAACTGCCACAGATGTGTGAATTAAGGCTCTTTGGGAGGAGGAGTGAAGGAGAAGTAGGTGAGATTTGAGTTAATTCCATGGATAATCATCTTCTATCATAATATTATAATGTATTTCAGAATGTTCCGGGTAATTAGACAAAGTAGAAAATACTGCAGTAGAGGAAAGTATTGCAGTATTTAACACACTACAGAATTTCCTCTTTCCTTATGCCTGCTTAAAATATAAATGCATATATTTACATATATAACACATAATCCGTTTTCTGCTCTCATACTCGGCTTCCAGCTCTATCCGTTTGACCCCGGTTCTGTAACAGGGGGCTTTGGTTACATCCATACTAATAAAATGAACAGGAATAGGGCAAAGGCCCAGGTACTGGAGCTGAATAATCTACCTGGACCTAATAACAGAGCAGGTGTACTCTTCTGTTTCCAAGCTGTCTGCAGTTATACGAGAATTGGATTCGTGTACATCCAGATTTTCCTGGCTCTCCCACTGGCATATCTGTAATTCTTTAGAACATGTTGGGTTTTTAAAATATAATTCACAGTATTATGCTGAGACTGCTGCTAGCAAGGGCCGTACTGTTTGTTTCCCTTTATACTTTATGAAGTTGTATTATCCATCTGAAAAGGAAAGGGAAGCTAACCCAAGTCATCTAGTGACCTTCTATACATTTCTCACAACTAGCCAGTTAAATAGATTCTTGCAGTAATTTAAGGTAACCAAGTTACCTATTCTTATATCATTTCCTACTCTGGATACATACAGCAGAATCTAATTCCAGTCAAGCAGCATGGAAAGTTCACTAAACTCCAGGTGCCACACATTGATAATGCAATGTCTTTGAGATTCTCTGTAGGAAGGTTTGGACTCCTGCAGTCCTTGCTTTGAGTAAAGGGTGTATCATGGAGCTTTTCTCTGTGATCAAAGCAATGGCTCCCACATTATTGTAAATGCATGATACAGCAAGCACTTAGAGTGGATGAGGTTGGTTTCCAGAATCAGGAGTGATTTCACTAATGCTGACGAAAGGGAACAAAATGAAGTGAATGAACAAGTCATGGTGAATATAACTGAAAGTGAAAAACGCATTTTTCTTTCAGTTGCATTCATCTTAATTACCCACAATGTAGGAGGAGAAAAATAATGGTACTGGAACTTTATTTTGAGAATCATGTGTCCTTTCTACTAGATGAAAAGTACAGAAGCACTAGACTTGTGCATTCAGCTTTGGAAAACATAACCCATAGGAACTCTTAGGTGATCAGATTCAGTCCTGTAAGTTTCCTAAGGATACATATTTTTATATTTAGCTTAAGAAGCATGTAATATGAAATGCTGCATTTTCTTCTTTTCTTTCTTTTTCTTTTTCTTTCTTTTTTTTTTTTTTTCTATTTTTTTCCAATTACAGCCCAGCCATACCCACAGTGAATTTAATCTGAGAAAGTGATAGGAATTAAATGCTGTGTATCCTGGCATGTGCCATATAGGTTTCACCTTAATTTACATATGTCTACATGACTTCTCTCCAAGAAAGACAGCTTAACTAAGCCACTTCAGAAGTGAACAGTTCTCCCTTGTAGTAACACAACTAGATAGAACAGTTAAGGGACAGTCCTGAAATACATGAAGTCTGCATCAATTGTGCAGTCTAGGGCAGGATGTTTTTCATCCTCAAACAATTTAAAGTGCCCACTTTTACGAAGAGCATCTACAATCACCAAGCCAACCATATGTGGTTGTACTGTAGATATCCAAAATATGTGATATCCTTACATGTCCAGTGTGACCCATGATACTGGATGTTCCATGAGGACTGGAGATAACAGTCCCCTTCCACTTCCAAATGGTACTGAGGATCATTTTGAATGCCCATATTCAGTGGACATTTGATAAGGTCACAAAAAGAAGCAGACATAGCAGATGTATGAAGAAAAAGAACTGAAAGAGAATTCTTCATCAGCCTAAATTACTCCAAGCTTCATCTGCTCAAAGTTAACTAACCAAAACTTTTAAACCAAGGTAGAGAAGCTGGCTCACACAAGGTGTGAAACCAATGCCAGTGCAAAGTAAAGCAGGATAGTCTGGATCAGTACGAGTATACAGACCTGCTTGTTAGGTTCTGTTTCCTGCTTGAGAGAAACTCTCCTACTACGAGCTCAGCTTTTTCAGTGGAATATGTTCTCAAAAGCCAAGAGCTGCAATAACAGACTCTTGCACTGAGGTTTTTTATGCAGTCCCTTAAGAAATACAACTAAAGGACTTCATTCAGTTTTGTTACTTGACTCTTTACAGCAGAAGGCCCTCCTCATGCTAGATTATTGAATTGTTTTATAAAACATCTTAGCATTATTGCATAGCTTAGGTGATTCAACGGCAGTCATGGTTACCAAGGCAGATGCAAGACTAAACCCAGGCAAAAGACAGAAAGACATATCCCAGGCTTGTAAGCTGTACTAGGTGTAGAAGTGAGAACAGAATCCTGACACCCTTCACACCACACTTCTACCTTAACCACACATGCTTCTCCCTTTCCATACATCATCCTGATGCTCCCAGGATTAATCATTTTGTATCTCATTTTTCCACTGGGGGTGAGTCAAGCATAGATGACTGAAGTGACTTAAACACGTTCCTAGGACGGTGCCAAGAGGAGAAGCCAGCTTTCACAGAGGCAGGAGTGAGACACTGAGACACCAACTTGTGCAAACCAGAGATTCTCAAACTACAGCCCATGAGGAAATGGAAAGTGTTCTGCTATTGCAGAAAGTAAGGAAGGTCAGAAACATTTTATTTATTGGGGGGAATTTTTTCCTCAAAACATTTCCCCTAGCTCTGTCTCATTCTCAGAAAACATCTACCAGGTTATTCAGCAACGAGCCTGGCGAGTATCATTCATTATTCCACTTCATAGATTTAAGATGCTGATTTTATAGCACAGCAGTTTTTCTCCCTCTTGACCCATACTAACCTTTCACTGTTTCACAACGGATAATTAATGGTGTCATTCTACCCCTATCCCCAAGGAATCAATGACCTTATTGCCCCTTCCTCTCTAACACACCCTCCTGCTCCTCATATATCCATTCAACAACTGGTTAACATAATTAAGTTACACTCAAATAAATTGTTCTTAGCATGTACTTAGCCTAAAGCTTCCTCCTTCTGTTTCAGACCCGAAGAAGAGTTTGCCAGCCACTAAGCTTTTCTGTTCTCCTATGTCCTACATGTCTTTGGAATTATACATCAAGATACAGCACCACATATGCAAAGAGAGCTCACTGGGACGTTCACAAACATTTTCCAAGGACACCGGTTATTATCTGGTTTCTAGAAGTCAAGTATTTGCACTTAGCAGACCAGTTTGCAACAAGATGATTAAGATAGGAAGTGGCTTTGAGATTCACCATCGGGCAGTACAGAAGACCATGATGTTTGAGATCGGATGAACAAATACAGGCTGAATGCAGATCCAGTGCAGAACTGCTTTCCTCCTACAGTTTGCACAGTGGAATTTCACAGTTAATTACCACTGTTGCTATTATTATGCACAAATAAGATTGCCCACCTCAAGGAAGTGAGTTGATGACTTCAGGCCCCTAATTATGCTATGCAGACATGGGAAAGGCAAGCTGTGTGTAGCCCTAATGCAGTCCTGTCTCTTCTTCCCTACTACCTTTTCCCTCTCCTTCCTGTTTCTAATTTTCTGCTGAAATTATTCAGCTCATGAAGGTATCTAATGAGCTCTTTGTGTCAGCAGGAGAGGAATAGTCAGGCAGTTGGTAGAAGTGAGGGGGGAAGAGCAAAATAAGTTTTAGGGTCACCCACTTTGGTAACCATGGGCTGCTAGATTGTGTCTGATCCTATTCAACCCTTAAGTGGCAGAAGAGTTACCCATTATTCAGTAGATTAAGCCAGGGAATATATAGTTGATAGGTTTACTTATTTCTAGTTCCATTGATAAAAGTGTAAATTTCCCATTCTCAGAATTAGTCCATTCCACATATTATTTCCTAAAATAATGTCTTAACCATCAAACAAAGGACTAGGATACAAATAGGACATCTTTTGTAGAAGGATCACAAAACCTTGGTCAATATATAGACGGGGATCTGAGACTCAAAGGACAAGAATGAGAACAAGTGGAAAGCAGGCTGATGCTTTGAAGGCTGATGGAGGATGCCTGTGTGCCAGTCTTTCCTCCCAGTGCTGTTCTGCACATGGTTTTCTCTCTTTGATAATAAAAAGACCACAGCAGACATCAGAACTCAGCTGTTAGGAATCTGGTCCTTTCCTCCTGTGGAAGGAGAAGAGGGAGGATTATATGACACACCTCTCAGAATTTGTTTGTTCACATATATGAGTGAATTAGTTTCAGCCCACAATTTATTTCAAAATAAATTAAAAACATAAGAGGGAGAAATTGCTCATAGGCCATAGAGTTAGGAAAGGAGGGAGAAGAAAGCATAAATTAGGCAAAAGAAAGGAAAATTTTGACTTCTGACTTGAGAAATAACAGATTCAAGGTCTCTTTTCTGGAGGCCTGAATCTAATGGTGACATCATTGTCTCTGTTCCCTGAACAGAGACTAATGTCTTTTCCAAGGCAATCACAGGCGCTTTTCCCCCTTTGTGTGGACCAGACCCAAGTCCTCCATGGATTCCTGATTCCATTTTCACTCTCCTGTCTCACTGGTGGGTCAGGGATGTGCTTTCAGGAGATGAGAGCTGCAGACACACGTACGCACCCGACTGCCCTTTTGCTCTGACAGGCCGTTTCCACTGTCTTGTGGAAACCTGACCTATCCGCCAAGAACAATAACAAGGCAAACATGGGAATGTCTTAGCCGCTTACAGCACAAGAAAAAGCTCTCTGCATTCAAGGAGAGAATAAAAAGAAGTGCATCTTTTTGCTCCTGTAGCTTGGGTACATTCCTCTCTTGGGACCATTCATGTCATGCGAACATTAAGTCTTTCGAACTTAAGTATGGGATTTTGATGCTGCTTTCTCCACAAGCTGCCATCAAATTGGATAGAAAAGAACAACTCCCAGACTTCAATAATCACAGGAGGGTCAGATTTCATCTGGAATACAGCATACAGTGGAACATTTATCTTTCTGCGTAGTGCTCCTACATACTTCCCTGACACAGGGCCTGTTCAAGTGCCCTTGTAGGCTTCAACCTCCCTGCTAGACTTAGAGTAAAACCCAATCTGTCCCATCTTCATTCACCGAACAATTTCTACTATGAATTCTAAAAGACTTGTTAAAAATCTAATTGTGCTTATCTCCATGAATCCTGTGTCCAGGAGTGGCTAAAATTTGTGGGGTATGTTTGATTAATCAGTACATCTCTTTCAAGACCTTTCCCTTCTCAAAAGGGAACCTGGTGTTGTAAGTTATGGGACGTGGACAAAACTGTGAAGAACTCGTGGTTTGCTGTAAAATGGTGGTCTTAATAAGAGCTCTGCAAGAAACTGGTATGTGGTGTTGGGCAAGGAAATTGCATGTACAAACTGCTACGGCACTGTGGTATGGTGGTAAGGAAAGAGGGCTCACTGTCAGTCAGTTTTACTTATTATCAATTTGCAGGCCTTTGCTATGGTCATTCGTGTTTTCTTTCTAAGAGTTAGCATTTGTATGGTCATCTGTAGAAAGGAGATGGGAAATGAAGCCTGCATCACCTATAGTATCCAAGGCACATGCTCCCCTCTCTCCTATGAACCAATCCAACTCACAAAACTCAAAGAAATTAACAAAGAAAGAAGGGAAAAGGAAAGAGAAAATGAAAAGGGAAGGGGAAAGGTGAGGGGGGGGAAGGGGGAGGGAAGAGGAAGGAAAAGGAAAAGGAAAAGGAAAAGGAAAAGGAAAAGGAAAAGGAAAAGGAAAAGGAAAAGGAAAAGGAAAAGGAAAAGGAAAAGGAAAAGGAAAAGGAAAAGGAAAAGGAAAAGGAAAAGGAAAAGGAAAAGGAAAAGGAAAAGGAAAAGGAAAAGTGATGAAGGCGACATTTTTCTGTTGGATTAGTGTACCATTGGATTAGTGTACCACACTGCTCCACAGAAGTCCTCAAGGAGCACCAGAGCCAGCTCAGGGAACGATGTGGGTCAGAGAAGGACCTCTCACTTAGAGTTGCAATAAATCATTAGATTATTTCAGCTGCTCAGGAAACCGCAGCCACTGAGCTTTCACAGCCAGCTAATGCATGTTTCTTCTAAGGACCAGCCTGCATGTGCAGTTCATCAGCAAGTTTCATTGATCTTGAGGTCTATAATTTACCATTTCTAGCTATACAAATCCTTTTACAGGTCACCAGATCCATAAGTCAGTACAACACGTGCTAAAAAGCACTTGAAGACTGAAATGGGTTTATGCATTGCTTTTCCTGTCATTGCTTTTCAAATATTACTGGTAGCTGAGCAAGACTTTTATACATTTTTTCTTTTTTTGGTCATTTCTTAAGATGTAAGAAGAAAGAGGCAACAGTCACCTGTTCCTAGTGACTGTTTGGAGGAGAGTGCTTTAAAATAAGGAATCCTTGCTTACATCAAACCAAAATCACTTCCAGTCCAGAAATTAAAGATTGATGCCTCAAAGATGCTTTCCAGATTTCACTTTTTGTATAAACATTTCAATTTTAATATAAATATTTCTGCTTTGTTTTCTGTGTAAATTTCATGGAAAATTTAGTAATGATTTTTGAAATCAGTTTCTTGACATCTGTCATTCCCCATATTGGATTGATTGAGAAAATGAGAATTTGTTAACCAAATGTCAATGAAACAACTCTATGAAGCATTAAAGTGGAAAAAATATACTTATCCCCAGGAAAGACATAATTCAACCCAAATTATTTCTTACTTTACCTTAATCTTGTTACTTTATATCTTCACTATGATGGAAACAGATAATAGGTTGTTCGCTTTCTTCCTGAGTATATACTTAATTCCAGTATCTCCACTATTAATTCACACCAAGAAAAACTGAAACAACATTTTAGGAGGATCAGTTCTGTGGATTTCTATAAAGCTTTCACAACTGGCAGGCATTTTTCCCACAGATGTTTCACACACACATAAACCAAAATGACTGCATAAGTAAGAAGAATGAGCACACATCGCTCTTTGTTGCAGACCATCATCAGTGCCACAGGCTGACATTTCTTTGACAAAAAGCAATTAGTGAGGGGAAAAAAATGCATATTTAGTAACATGAAAATAGCTATGAGTTCATATTGCTTTTGCCAAACTACTCATCAAAGTTTAATCATACAGTCATATGATCATACAATCATTAATGTTGGAAAAGATCTCTAAGATCATCTAGTCCAACCATCAATTCGTCCCCGCTGTGCCCACTAACCATGTCCCTAATAAAAGAATTTAGAAGCAAAGTCGGGTTATGCTGACATTTTAAAAATAAAGCTGTCTTCAAAGTAGGGGGTGATTCCAAAATCAGTTTATTTTGTCATAGCTTTGTTTGAAAAAAAGAAACACCATAAGATTCATCTTCATGCCCTCAGTGCTCTTTCTAGAGTCACATTGGCATAGAAATGCAAGAATCTGCAAGAACGTACTCTAAGCAAGGTGAAGAAGTGACATCGCCCCCAGACATATCTTCTGATCACTGCTCAGTTCCGCAGATCTCTCCTGGTTCAGGGCTGTGAATAACAAAGGATCTACTCAACTGCTGGCACACCACACCAAGTACTGTTGGACAGATACACAACAGGAGACATTTTCATGGATCTCATATCTGTATAAATTTGTGCCTTTGGGGGAGTCTGTCTCATTTACATGTGAGCGTCCTTGTGTAGCATCCTGCAGCATTTCCTGTTTGATACATTAGTTATGTAGTACACAGTCCTTACTTGCTTTTTATCCTCCCTTTCTGGGGAAAAATAAATAAATAAATAAATAAATAATAAAAATTGATATATTTCTCTCCATTGTCAGTCATAGATGGGTTGCAACCACCAAAAGAATGAGATTGTCACAGCAGAGGATTTCCTCTGTGTGAAATGGTTGTTTGGGAGGCATGGCTGTCATTTGAACGGCACCCCGTAGTTTCTATTTTGCTATTGTGCATTTCATCCATCCTGCATCCCTTTCAGCACAGGCTTAGAGTGCGTCAGTTCCCAGGGGCTACAGAGATGCTGTGGAAGCAAATGAGAACTAAAAAGCAAAGCAATGAAAATAAACTGTGTGAAATACGAACCTCACTAAACAGAGAGAGAAACCACTATTTGACAGGTGGAGAAGAAGGAGCAGATTAGGGAGCAGAAAGAAGGGACTACTTTCCATCCTTCTGCTCCTTCTGTCTTCATACAAACTGATGTGATTTATAGCTCCGTGTAGGGTTTATTCTGCAGTGCTGACACACAAGAAACTATAAGAAGAGCGACTTCCACATGAAGCAAGTTTAGCTCAGTTTTCTTTGGCACAGCTGAGGAACAATCCCATGCTGGAGTAGCTGCTTGGTCACTGTGGATCACATCGCAGTGATGATGTTGGATACAAGTTCGCACCATGTGGTTGCACTCGTTGTTTATACCCACTGTGGTGGAGAATTAAGATTGCAGACTAAGCCATCTTCATTTAGTTGTCCAGGTGAGAGACAGGCTTTCAGATCTCTGTGTGCGCAATGGAGATCTGTAGCTTAATTCAGTTACACACAGAGTCATCCAGTGATATTTGAAAGGCTTAGAATATCGGTGATATCTTCAGGCTAGAAGATATGATGAAGGACCCAAAGGAGACTTAGGGCCATCTCTGATGTTCTTCAGTGTCTGTATTTAAGCAATTGAATATCACTTCAGACCAGCATATCTGTGTGGATGTGCTGCTGTGCCTGACTTGATGTTTAGACTTCCATTACAGGCAATGAATGTTAGTAAATGTGGTCATAGAGTCAAAGAAATCTGGAATGGTTTGCATTGGAAGGGACCTCAAAGATCCTGTCATTCCAGTATAATAATGAAATCCTTTCCAGAAGTTTGAAATTCTAAACATTTCATCTATGAATGTCTCAGCACACAGACATCAGTTGATTTACTGACATCAGCTATAGCAAATGTACTCTAAATCTAGTCCAGTGATGTGAAAATCTGGATTCACCTGCTTAGATTATCATAAAATCATAGAGTTGTATGAGTTAGAAGGAACCTTTAAAAGACAACCAGTCCAACTCCTCTGCAATGAATAGGGACACCTACAGCTCTATCAGATGCTTTAAACGAATGACTTTGAGTGTCTCCAGGGATGGGGCATCCACCTGGTTGCCTCTGGGCAACCTGTGCCAGTGCTTCACTAGATCATGGTCCACTTATCACAGATACCTTCTTTCTGTCTAGCAGCCTATATCAGAATTCCTTCCTCCAAATGCATTGTCTGAAACTGTTGAGCTACATCATACGTACTGATAGCTGAGCTGAATGTTACAATCTGCCCCCAGTCTCCTATTTAACACAGAGAAAAATTCTCTAACTTAGGAGACAAGGGTTTCAGTGATCATAGAAGTAAAATCATTGTGCCCCACCATCAGATGAAGTTTGTCGCTCTCGTGGGATGCTCTTAAGCATTTGAAGTAGCACAGAGTGATGATGAACCAACAGAGAGTCAACTTACCTTGAAGTGCTCATGGCACTGAGTAACATGGATAGTGGGCATGGTATGAGTGGGTTAGACTTGGAGATCTTAGTGGTCTTTTCCAACCTTAATAATTCTATGACTCCATGATTCTGTGATTCTATGATGCTATGACTCTACACTGTAGCATATCTCAATCAGCCTCAAGCTGCTCCTTGAGAACAGCTCTTATTTGTCCTGTGTCTTACCTGCTAGCCCTTTGCAGATGTTACAGTCACAAGAGGTATCTCAAACAGCACTGAGATATGGCAACTGTATCCAGTCTTAAGTTTCTAGGCTTTTTGTGCCTCAGAGAAGAGCAATCCATCACTCTCATCTAAAACACTTTGAATTGAACGTATCAGCCTCTGAAGGAACCAGCTTCTGTCCTTACAAATTAACAGCAGCCTATATAATTAGGACACAATCCAGTTGTCTAGTAATATATATCTCACTTTAAATAAGATGCCTGAGAGTGTCTGAGGTTACACACATGGCTGGCAGGCACAGACCATGACTCTTGGGGGATATAAACCCTTCTGCAATGGCAGATGGATTCCAGATGAGTCTGTTGAGGACTCAAATGGGAATTCAGTACCAATAGATAAACCCTTGGTTTAGGATAATATACTATTTTAAGCAGAATAAAAAATAAAATAAATAAAAAACAAAAACAACAACAACAAAAAAGCAACCCCAAACCACAGATGAAATGAACCTGTCCCAAAGAGAACAGAGCAACTTTCCTCATCCCCATTTTACTACTACTACATTTTACTTCACTTCCAAACCAGAGCAGCACGGATTCTTCAGTCTGTGCTTATTCTACTGTGATTCATTGCAGCACCACCACACCCAATGTGCTGAACGCATTGCATTTCATGGGCTTTTTGGACAGTACTGCCACTCAGCCAACAGTGTCCTTTGCTGCTTCCATTCCACATGTGGGTTAGTAAGCATGGTGGTGATGGGTCAACAGTTGGACTGGATGATCATAGTGGTCTCTTTCAACCTTAGTGACTCTACGATTCTAAGATTCTGTGCACATAGCAAGGCTATGAGCTCCCTGCTTGCTATACAAATACGCAACTGGGACTGGGACTAAAGTAAAGAGCCTTCAAATTGTAGATTTTTTCTCCATTTTAAGCCTGAAGTTCAGCACTGTTTTTCATATTAAGCCTGTTGGGGGTGTTTTTGGAGGGGTGTTGTCTTTTTTTGTGTATTCAATCACGCAGCAGGTTATATGCTTACAAGGAGTTTATGTTTAAAAGGCCATAAAAATGAAACATTATCATTGTCTTTGCCGACTCTACGCAAACAGTGAAAAAATTAATAAAAAGAGAGAATGCATGATTTAGCTTCTTGCGTTCTAGCAGAGGATAATTTGGCGTCTTAATGCCTAAGTTATGCATTGATTTGTATCTGAATTTTGCACAGAAGTTATGCAACTCCCTGGACAGTGCTTAAAGCTTAAAGTATGAGGTGGTGACAAATGCTGGAAATGACATAGGAGGAAAAAATGGACTTTGGTACATGAGCCATCAGGTTGTCCTGAGAGCAATACATTTTGGAAAGGAATGACGCAGACAGGAATGACCATCTTACATTCTGGTTTAGCTCCCTGTGGAAGCATGTCCCACGTATTGCATATAAAAATGAGGAGAAGGGAGGAATACAAATTATTGCTGATGTCTACTCAAAAAATGTGAGATCCCAAAGTAATTGTGGCCAGCTGTAGTACGGAAGGAGAAGGAAAATCTTTTCTTCTCAATAAAGGTAGCAAAGAGTGTGAGAATTTCATGTCGGCTGCAGCTGAGTGGGAAAATAAAGGCTTTTCCAGAGGCTTTGGAATAATTTGAATGAATACACGAGTTTTTCATTTTGAGTCCTGCTACAGGAGTCAAGACTCCTGACGTGAATAAATCAAGTATGAATTATCCTTCTAGGAATCCTGTGTCTAAAGTTGGATGTTTTAGGCAGGTGGTTTTTTTCTGATTTTTGTTTGTTCGTATTTTAATTGGTGTATGCTTTTTCAAAGAAATGAGGTTTTGTTTGTATATGTGACTGTTAGTGAAGGACTATCTTCATTTCGGTTAACTTTGGGTAAAGGAAACATGCTCATCATTTTTGCAAGTGATGGCCGTATAGGTTCACAGAGGAACAACATTTGGCAAAACAACTTAGCTGTGAATAAGCTGGTTTTCAAGTAACATCTTCACATCATCTATGTTTGGCCTTGCTTTGTGCAAGGTGTGGCCCTGGATCACAGAAACCTCTACTATGAGTACCAGCTGGGGGATGTAAGGGTAGAGCACAGCCCTGATGAAAAGGACATATGGGTACTAGGGGATGGCAGATGAGCCAGCACTGTGCCCTTGCAGCCCGGAAAGTAAACCATATTCTAGGCTGCATCCAAAACAGAGTGGCCAGCAGGGTGAGGGTGAGGGAGGAGATTTGCCCCTCTGCTCTGCACTGTGTGATCTCACCTGGAGCACTACAGCCAGATGTAGAGTCCTCAGTACAGAAGAGACAAGGAGAGGTCCATGTTCTGTTGGAGAGCATCCAGAGGAGGGCCACAAAAATGACAGACCAGGTGGAAACCTCTCCTACAAGGACAGGCTGAGCAAGCTGGGGCTGTGCAGCCTGGAGAAGGGAAGGCTTTGGGAAGACTTGAGTGTGGCCCTTCAATATCTATAGTAGGCCTGTGAGAAGGAAGGGGACGGACTTCAGCAGGGTTTGTTGTGATAGGACAAGGGGAAGTGATTTGAAAATAAAAGAGAGGACATTCAGACTGGATATTAAGAACTATTTTACAATAGGAGTAAAGAAGCACTGGCAAAGGTTGCCCAGAGACGTGGTGGTGCCCCATCCCTCAAGACACCCAAAATAAGTCTGGACGGGGCTCTGAGCATCTGATCAAGCTGTAGGTATCAGTGTCCATTACAAATGGACTAGATGGCCTTTAGAGGTTCCTTCCAACTTAAAACATCCTATGATTATATGATAATTCTATAATTATCTATTTCTACATGGATATCTACAGATAGTTTTGTTGCCCATCTATTTGTTCAACCATCCAGCTATATCTTCACAGCTGAATGAAATTAAGAGGCATACTACAGTGTTGATGTCATAGATCAAAGTGTGTATGGTTGGATCTTTTCTATGGTAAAGACCAAGGTTTGCAGATATTAACAACAATCTGAAAGCAAAGTTTAATTTTACAAAAGCTTGATTTCTGTGCCCTTTTACCATGTTTTGGTTATTAAGGGAACATAACTAAGGAAAGAAAAGATTAGAATGACTCAAAAGACGCCTAAGATAAGAAAGTTCAGAAGATCACAAACTTCAGACTGTTACACTTGATTCAGTCTTTTCCCTACCTAGCACTTTCCGTTTAATCCCCTTCCAACAAAACATCATAAAGCAATAACACTTAGGGGAGTGACACTGACAAAGTAAAGTTATCATTTCCATAAAGACCTGCTAATGGTCTGTCTAACAAAAGACTTCTCTGTAGGCAATATCCTATAGATTACAAGTCCCATTGTTGTGGTAAGGACTACTGGTTTTCACAGTTATCTGCAGCTCCAAGAAAAAACCTGTCACTATAGCACCACCACCTCAAACACTTTTATATGGAGCTGCTCTTGTCTGACTTGTAATTGGACCCTTAACAGCTTCTACTGCAAGCTAAAATGAAACAAGGACCTTCTTCTAGCCTTGAAGCTGAATGACAAAGAGTTGCTCCCATCCAAACAACCAAATCTCTCTTACTGCCCAAAGTAAGATTTGTCATTGTAAGACATGTCTTACAAAGTCATTGCACCCTGGCTGTATGTTGAGGACGATCTCTGATCCATGCTACCTATTTAGTCATGTTCAGAAGTTGTAAGAATAAAGTATTTCACAAACTAATTAAGTGTGAATTCCCTCATGACATTGCCAGGACCTATTCCCTGGCAATGCTGATTACACAGTGAGATCAATCTGGGCAAAGACCACCTGTAGGGTATTCATCAAAGAACAGACTATAGAAACGATCCCTTTCTGTAAGCAGGTAAGTAATTTCATTTGGGTGCCACAGAAGTGTGTTCTCAAATGCATCAGAGATCTATAACTTCCCATTCACAGTGCCAGACATGACAAATTCACCCCCAGTCAAATAGTATGGTCATTTTGTAAAAAGATGAAATAAGAAACAGCTTTCTCTTTGACAGGCACGAGAATTTCATATATTTCCCGTGTTACAACATATAGGATATGTTTTACAAGATCTTCAGCAAATGATCCCTGTACTATCATTCCAGAAAAGTAACACTGACATGTAAACAAGGTAGATTGTCTCTTTTAGCTACTGAGTGTTACAATTTGACTTCAGGAAGTGTTTATTTTCTAGGAGTAGATTATGAACAGCAGCAATGGTTTAGGCCTGCCACCTTTGTTCGTGAGACTAAGCCCATTTCCTGAAAGCCTCCAGCCATTAAGACTGAGAAAAGAGAGTTCAAAAGTGTTACCTAGCTGCTTCATGCTAGTAGTCCATTTAGAACTGCAGGCATCCTGAAGAAACAATTACGTGAGTTACCAACCATGCTACTCACATGCCATTATCTACTGCAACCACCACGAAGGTGTGCTCCAACAGTGAAGTGGCAAACTTCAAGAGTGCAACAGGCTGGATGTCTACTCAAGATGCCTACCCAAGAAGAATGCTAGCAAGCACGTAGGCTTAAAGCTAGTGGCATTTATCAAAAGAGAGAAAGAGTCACATCTTGCCATATGAGCTTATCTTTATTAGCGGAATATCAGTTTGTACTTGCTAGCTGTATGTGTACAACAAAGTTCTCTCCTCATGTGTCTCAAGAAATATAGTTGTTACGAAAAAGATGCAATATTGATGATAAGGAGAATGAAGCTCATTCAGCATTTTCTCTGTTTTAGCATTTCACACATTCCCCTTGGAAGCAAATAGAGCTTTCAAACGGCTGGATCCAAATCAAAGCCTGGCAGTAACCCAGGTCTGTTAAAATACGAAAGTCTCTTCTCTTTGCCTTCTGCCCTGCTTCTGCCTTCACCACCTGCATTCAGTGGAAGAGACATGCAGGTAGCACGGGAGCACATTCAGACAGCTGTAAAATACCATAAAGTGGTATGATATGACATTTTACAGCAGGTCACACAGATACATGTTTCAATAATAATCTCTGCTCTGGACTGGCTTTATGACTTACTGCTGCTTCTTCTAAGGGAAGCAATCACAGCAATAGGCACACTGCACTCACCTTGATCAATCAAGTCAGAACACTTTAAAGCACTGTGGTCCTTTGCTTACTGCTTTTAAGGCCAAGGAACAACATGATTGGCTACACACCCTGCTTTCCCTTAGATAGGAGGGAATGCATCCATTTGTTTTCTTACTCTCTTACTCTCCTACATTTAATAAGATCTTTTCTATCCTTAAGAAATACATTATTTTAGTAGTATTTCAAAGAACTTAATACTTACTTATCACATTAATTTTGAGAGACTGGCTTGACTAAGCACGTAGACAATCCAGATGAATTTGTGTAATGTCATTCCTACTTAACCAATCAAAATTCCTTTGTTAATCAGATGAAATTATTGACAATTTATCAAAAGCATAAAAAATCAAGACCTGCAGCTGAATTCCAGAAGCCACATCAGGCACCATGTCTAATATTGAACAGAAAAAATCCTACAGAAAATCCAGAAGATTTGGGTGCCTGGTATTCCTAGACCCAACAGCTCCATTGGTTTCATGCAAAGGAGACTTCTATTCAGTCATGTCACTTACACTGAAAGATGGGAAAATGGGTTGGAATATATATATATTTTTTAAGTCAAAAGGTCTTAAATGTTCATTCTGGAATTCTTTAAGGAATGTACTTTAGATTTTATTTTTATACCTTTATTTTCTTCTCTTGATTTTCTATCCCATGCATACATCTCTTCTTCATTTGAGACTGAAGAATTTTCCGTCAAAGTTGTTGACAAAATCATACCTGAAAGGCACTGTAAATTTTATAAAATCCATTCTGTCCTTCAGAAATTTACAACTTTGAAGGTGAATGGTAATCAGGTAATGTCTCACTATTTAGGAATTAGAAGACAATGGACAAACACAAAAGAGTGTGTAATCACTTGACTCTGTTTAAATCTTGTTCAGAGAAAGATGATTAATAACCTCATGGAATTCAAATAAAGTCATCTGAACCACTCTGGTCATCTGGAAGTCATATGCAAAACACAAGCCTGTCATCCAGGATAACTCTACCGTCAATATGTGGTCAAAACAGCTCAATTCATAGGCCATCTACCCTTGGTGACATCTTTCTCCATTTCAGACACTCTCACCTATAATACCTGCTATCTACAGGTGAATGGCTTTATTTTAAATTTGAGCCCTAATTACAATAAGTACTAAGAATCAAATCCAACAGTTTCCAAGCCCATTACTCATGTACACAGCACAGTGCTGTGGTTCAGGCTCCATAATCTCTTCATAGAGTGTTCTTTTCCCAGTTAATGCTAAGGAAATGGTGAAGGGATGCTTGCTTAATCCCTAGGGATCTGCTAAAGAAAATGCCACTAATAAAATAGGTTCTGAGTCAATACCTTCCAAAAGTTTGAATTAATGCTAGCTACATAAAGAGCTCATTCGTCCCATATCTACTACTGACCAATAATTTCAAGCCTGAAATTAAAAAAAGTTTCAGTTGGATCCATAAAAGAATTATTGTAAAATTCATTTTAAAACTACTGTTCTATTTTATTTTTTTTCTTAAGGATTTGATAGATTTCAGTTATTTCTTTGCCTCTTTTGTACTTTTTCTGTCTGTGGTCCGTTCTTTATTACCATGCTTGATTTGCAAGTTGAAGTGGATGCTATACAATGTGTGGAGAACGCATGCTACGGGTGACCTGGTGTCTTAATATTCAGCATGGTGCAGACATGGTTTAAAATTCTCCAGGGAAACTAATAAGCCAAAAAATTCCAACCCAACCCAAGTCAAAAATTAGTTTTCTTCATTCCAAAACCATCTGCTGGATCCAGAAAAGATGGAAAATAACTGAGTGAGAATAATTCAGAGGTGAAAAGAGGCTATATAGGATAATTAGTAACAAATTAAAAAAATAAAAAATAAAAACCACTTGCAATAATAACATGCTCTACATGTTCACACAGTAAAAAGCCAACTGTAGCACTACTTGTCAGCCCAAGCATTCATGTAGAAAGCTTGTATGTGGAGGTTCAGTTACAGAAGGGGAAAGATTGTCTTTCCTAATTTTATCTAAGGTTTGTCCTATTCTATAGATAGCAACCTGTAATTTACCTCCAACCACTAAAAGCAGTTTCCCCTGGAAGGCAATTCAGAAAGGTCAGTGACAAGGAACACCAAAATGAATTCAGCCAGAGAAAAGTCAAGATTTCAGGCCCACGTCTTTCAGCCTTTTCTCAGCGTGACACTTTTTACTTGATATTTGTATATGCATTCTTTGTATATGTATCTATTAAATGATTTAATCTTGTCTTATATCAGCAGCTTAATCCTTTAGTGGAAAGCAGAACAGTGATCTGTTGTGCCTTACACAGTCAAATTCACTATTTAAGAAATTCAGTTACAGAAATTTGGCCAGGAACTCTGAGACTCCATTTGGGAACATATTAAATCAGTTTAGGGTAGGAGGTTAAGAGAAAAATTGGAGAGAAAATAATTGTAATTTCAAAAAAAGATTAAAAGTTTATGTTTTTCTGTTGAAATATGATGTTTGGATAGAGAATTTTGTGTTAAAGACAAACATCCCAATTTTGTAATGGGTTACATCTATATGAAAAGCCCTTACAAAAATAGATATATACACTGATGCATTCCAAAGAGAATTCTCTTTTAGAAGCCTATGACATGGGGGGAAAAAACACAGAAGTTGTAATTACTCGAAAAACTGACGTACTAAAGAGATTTAATCCTTCAGTCCTCTGCTGAGTATAAAATACTATGGTGTCAATATGTGCATTGAAGGAACTGTCACGTGGTTCATTTTCAATCAGCAGAATTAATGAAGTCAAAATCAAGATCTGCCTGATTATAAAATAAACTTCTGCAATGAATCACATTCATCATACCCTTAATAATTCTTACATCTCTCTACCTTTCAACATGGAATCTAGGATGATAGATGCCCGTAACTTGTACCAGTGCTACAGATGTCTACAAGTTGATCGGATAAATCCCAGCTGATACAGTTTTGAGTTTCTTAAAGAAAGAATTGTGCAGTGTTCTTTTCAACTCACTATGTATATATATATTATATTTTTATTATTATATAATTTATTTATGCATTATTTGTAATGGGACTCACAAACTTCTGGTCTGTTCCCAGGTGTCAATGACTTCTTTTAGAAACTGGAGAAAATTCATTCTCCTCTTTACTCCTCTTGGCTATAGAGACCAAGATTCATGAGACACTGAAAGGAAGCTTGTTTTCCATAATTTTATCATATATAGTGACAACTGCATGGGGATTGTATGTGTTTTGTTCCACACTCACTCTAAGTCAGAAATTTAATGCCATCTCTGGGCACAGCAACTGTGAGTGGAGTGAAGGATGAAGAAAGATGGCTTGCTAAATACAAATGCAGGCAACTATGACACAAGAGATCTAAATGTCAAGGAACAGTCATTTCAAGAGTTGGGGAAACACCAGATGAGTCAATCCCCAAGGTGAAAAAAAAAAAAATCAGCCAGATTAATCAATTGATTCCACAAGGACTGGAATATTCAGATTATTCCTATAACATAAAACCAGACATGGAAAAAAAAAAAAAAAAAAAAAAAAAAAAAAAAAAAAAAAAAGCAGTAACAATTTATTGTGACTAAAAGAAAAGGTTAAAAATGAGCCACGAGGAAATTATTACATTGTCCGCATTACCAAACCTGGAAATTTTATTGCAAGTCTTAAAACACTCAGATCTTTTTTATAAGCCTTACATCTTGGTGGTAGAAGGAATTCGTGGTCTAAGTTGGATAACTCTGGAAAAAAAAGCAAAGTCTCAAATTTCACAAAGCAGATGACCATAAAAGGAGTGTCCATGATGCTGAACAAAAATACGAATGTTATTCCAGAAGAAAAGTCAAGTATTATAGATTGGATACTAGGAAGAAATTTCTTCTCAGATAGAGTGGTAATGCAGTGGCATGGCTGCACAGGGAATGGTGGGGTCACCATCCCTAGAGGTGTTCAGAACCATGGAGATGTGGCACTGAGAGACATGGTGAGTGAGTATGGTGGGGTGGGCTGGGGTTGGACTTGGGGATCCCAGAGTGGAGGACAGAGGAGAGGAGAAGAGATACCATAACTCACTAAGGTAATTTGTCCAGTAGTTGTCCCTGTGGATTTAAATGCCACAGGAATCATATTTTATGAATGTAGTCTTCTTGTCCTTATGTCCAACAACACACATGCTCGTACTCAAGCACTCTCCTTACTGTACAAAGGTGACTCCAAGTAAGTCAGGCAAAACTGGAGATTAGATGGCTCAGGGGGAGATGGTGAGCAGTGGGTGGGTGAATGCAAACAAAGGAAATTCTCAGAAATTCAAAGCAACATGAACTGTACTGTAACAGTCCTAAGACAAAAGACCACTGGTTGATGCTTTGCAGAAATCAGAGGCTGCATCACGCATTTCTAGGAACCCAAGAACATTGGTAGATATTAAGATTGAAAAAACATCTTCCTTCTCCAGGATGATAAAAGGGAAAATTATGCCAAACTGATGACGATGCAAAACTCTGCTTGTTAGGGCAATCCATGCTAGAATACCTTCAGGAAGGCATCCTGCCACTGAGAATTGCAGTCATCATGGTGTTTGCAGGCAATTTTTCCATTCCAGAATGGATTAAATGTGGGTGTCCACATTTCTATCTGGTGTAAACCTCTCTCTGAATCTTGCTAATGGTTACAGGTGGTAGACATGAGTCACTTTTTGGCTTGCTTTATCCTGAGGTCAGAAACAAAAGCATAGTTGCCCTGGGAAAGGTAATTTCAGATGTATCATGATAAAATCTGGTTGTTTTTTTTTTAGTCAGAGGGCTCTGAGAGTTCAAGGTCTCTGTTAATTCCCTCTACCTTTAACATTTCATTGGAAAACGTGGAATGAGAGCTCAGTCTCTCTGTAATTTCTGTCTAACCAGGCCTTATTGAGATAGATTACCCCCTATAATCATCCTCTTTCTGTACTGTGTAAAAGTAAAACGTGCTTAGGTTGTTTGTTTGCTTTTCTTATGTGGCTTTTAAAATTTTTGTACAGCAAGAACCAGCTGTTAAAATGTCTATCATAACCACTGTAGAGCTAGACCATACTGTCAATATAGAGTTAGACCATATTGTCAACATTGACTGGAGATTTACTTAATACTTAGCACACGTCCTGTACTATCACTGTAAGTGCATTTGTCACCTGAAAGAATATGAGATGCCCTTATTTAGACAAATCTTCAGAGTCTAGGGAGATGTTTCCCTGCCCAAGTAAATGGGCCCAATTCATTTTCTTATGGTGGAAATATCTATGACCATCACAGATGCTTTGGGTAGCTGGGACATCTGAATCAAGTTACTTGGTGTGTTCCAGGATCTGTAGGAAAGCTGCGCTTCTACAATTAATGGCTGGACTTCTTTCCAGAAGCTGTATACCAACTGAAAGGACAGAAGGTAACCCTACACGTGCACGTGAATAAACCTCATACTAATTGAAGAATTCTCTAAACTCTGTGCTTCTTTTTAGACATCCACATTTCTCTGCCTTAATCTGAAACCTGAATCCTATCTGAGAACCTATGATCAAAGCAACCTCCCTGTGAATAACAGCCAGCAAACACCAGACAGACTTGCTCTTTGCAGCTATACCTGCACACTTTTCTCATACCCTCCTGTGCATGACCTGTGAATAAACTGTAAATTCAACTAAAAACAGTTTGTTCTCTGTACACTCTTCATATGCACAGCCTGATGTGATGATTAATAATGTCAGCAGAAGATATGGATTCAGAAAGCAGGTTTTTGTCAGGACCTGGGATGGGGTTGCAGCTATTCCTCGGCAGACTGACTTTCTGTGACAGCACTCAGCTGGCTGCATGACATGATGTTGTGTTCCTTCTTAGTGCATGACTTTGATTGCCTGACAGTGACGAAATCAATGTGACAAAAGCTTATTTTAAGTGGGATGAGTTCAAAGCTGTCAAGGAGGTTGTAGATGCCCCATCCCTGGAGGCATTCAAGGCCAGGCTGGATGTGGCTCTGGGAAGCCTGGCACAGTGCTTGGCAACCCTGCACATAGCAGGGGGGTTGAAACTAGATGATCATTATATTCCCTTTCAGTGCAGGCCATTCTATAATTCTATGATTCTAAGTACTGGGTAAGCAACTTTCAAGTATCTAAATTATTTTATGCAGTGCTGCTGTCCCATCATAGCACTGGAATGCTGCTCTCCCTGCACTCTGTAGAACCACCTTCCTTCAGTTCTCACATCACTTTTCAGTAGCTTGTTTTCTAGATTCCCTCTCATCCCTCTCAGCTTTGCTATTGTTACACTATCTTCCTCACATTCCCCCATCATCACCACTTTATCACCATACCTCATCATGGGAATGGGAATGTTTTATAAGAATGTGCACCAAGCAATTCACACAGGAAGGGTGATGTTGGCTTGATTCAGTCATGCACTGGTCTGCAGCTCTTCTAGACATGTAAGGTTGGTTTGACATCTGCATTTTGTTCTTGTGGAGAAATCAGAAAGGATGTGCCAGATTGGGTTGCATTATTTTGGGTCTCCTTTCTCAGCATCATCTTCAGAGAAACTTAACTCAGTAGAAAGAGGGTAGATATGATGCCTAAACCTTAGTTCATCACAGTTAGACAGTCACATCCATCCTCCTTTGTCTAAATCTTTGACTCCCTTATGGTAGCAGTGCAGCCACAACATACAATCTTTTCCACTTCGAAAGAAAGGCGTTCTTTGAAGCAATCTCTCTCTGAACATCATCTGAAATGGTTATGCCTGCACCTGGCTTTGCCAGTTTTCATGAACTCTGTATTCTCCCCATTGCATGTTGTCTGCTGCTGTCTTTTTATAGTTTCAGTGACTGAAGCCATACTCTCCCAAAATGTTACAACCAAGATTATCTTTCAGACTCATCAATTTGACAGTGTTCCATGACTCAGTCTAGATCATCTTTACTCAGGAGGCTGTCACAGTAATAGAAAGCTGCAACAAATAATTCATTCTGAGAGGAAAATTAGAGTATTAACCTATGGAATTTTCTCTGTATCTTTTCCTCCATGTGAAGAAAAACATGAAATCATAAAATGGCACACCAAGATTTTCCATCTAATTGGTGATAATCTATCAAAACATCTTTCAAGCTGTCTTTTTTACTTCTAATTAATTGTCTGTTGGCTCTGCTGTAAATAATACTTGTATCATCACTGGAATCGCAGACACAAGTGCTTTAAACTCTCTCTGCTTTCATTTCCCACTCTCTCATCCCTCCTAATTTAAGGGTAACCTTACATTTTCAATCTCTGATCTACCAAAGCATTTAAGCAAGCCCTTGATCTTTAAAAAGTTCTTCATATGTCTGCATACTTTGTTTAATAGAGGTAGATTTAGTTATCTTAGAGAAAGGAAAAGTCATGCTTAAAAACTGTATTTAACTGATGCATGATAAAGAATGTCTTTTAGTCTGTGAGCACAGAACCACTGTTCTTAAGTTTGTAGCCTTTCAGCAGCTTAAATGGTAACACAATATTCTTACATTTCAGATGCTGGAAAATGCCACTCAGAAGGATAAATGTCTGCTAACTAGGGATGTACTACATGTTTTCTACTGTGTGGTCTGCGGCAAGGTCTAAATTTCTCATGTTAGTGGGTTGATTTATCTGGAAATTCAGTTCCATGTACTAATAACTCACTGTTAGCAGGGTTTATCCCAGACTGACGATACCTCATATTCGTCTTGCTACATTTCTCCATTGCATGATCCTCCAGCAAGTATACAGATGTATGCATTTCTGCAGTGATATAAAGGTACTCCATAGACATTTGCTCTCCTCCACAAATAAGTAAAAATAACAATGAAAATTCTGATGTGCATTGAAGCTTGGAGCATTTCATTCTTTTTATTTTTGCACCGAGTTGCTAATGGTGTCATGAATGAAAAGACAGGTGGTAGCGTTGTTGACTTTTTGCTTTCATTTTCGGAGCCTTCAGTAATGTTTTTGGCATCCATTTTGATCAAAAACACCAAAGTAAGTTTGTATCAAATCCCCTCCGGGAATGCCCAGATCCATGTATTAGCTTAGGTTTGCTTATTAGTTCATACCTTTTGCACAGTAGGGGCTCAGGCTTTCATCTCAGCTGTTCCACTTCCTCATTATAGTGGGATTAGTCAAATCACATCAGCAAATGGATCTGCATTTCTGGTCCTCAGTAGTGTGAAAGCTTCAGAGGGAAAAAATTCTAGGATATAACTTTGAGTCAGAAAACTTGCTTCTCAAATAGGAATTAACAAGATCTGTGTGCTGCCTGGCAGATCAGAATCCCAGAGGCAGTGAAAAGTTAAAAAAAAAAAAAAAAACAAAAAAAACAAAAAAAAAAAAAAAAAAAAAAAAAAACAAGAACAACAATTAAACCAATAAAGTAAAAATAATTTTAAAACTTGATGTTTTTCTTTTCTGTTTGTGACATTTTCTCTGTGACTCCATCTGAGAACTGCAAAAGACTGTTGGCTGTGAGCTGTATTTCTCAAGCCATATCTATCTTTTAAGAGGAAAGGACCTTCATCATCAGTGTGTTGGTTGGGGCCTGTATAAGAACTTCCAGGTGTGCAAATGACTTTAAGACAAATACACTTATGTTTTGGGCATTCGACTAGATGATCTTTAAAGGTCCCTTCCAGCTCAAATGATTCTATGATGCTTATGCCTTCACATGTACAAAATGGGGGGCAGGTATTCTTCTTCATTTTGATAGTGACCTCCTTCAAGCTTTAAGAGACATCTCCTATTTTGAGTTAGTGCACTGCTGAACACTGAGAAATCTCTACATCTGAGACACAGCACTGAAAGGTGGTAACTGTACAGACAAGTAAGAAAATGAACCTTCTGATCCAAATGCAATCGCAGTTTTGCTCCGTTTGAAAATGCTCCAACTATTCATTGTCAAATCAGGCCAGGCTTAAATTTGGTGATAATGCCTGTATCCAGGTCATTTTTTTTTTATATGTGGAGACTAAAATAAATGTAATATCAACCCTTGAAGTTCTGGCTTGCAAGGAGAGGAAATGACTCCATGGAATGAGACAAGGAAAATCCCTTCTGATGAAATCAACCCTTGCATCAGCAGTCGCATTGAACTTTCCATCACTTTTGGAAGTTTCATAATAATTAGCACACAAACAACTCAGTGTGTCTAGAATCTGGAATTTTGCCTATCATTTTTCAGTATTACCGAAGGGGGGGAAGGAGGGAAAGAAAAATAGGGATTAGGAAGAAGTAGTTTTATTACTTTCAGAAAGCCTCATGAGGCTCCTTCAGCTTGGAGAGCTTTCAAACAATTTTCTGTAGCTCTTATGGAGCTGTAGCAACAAGCTGGAGATACAGAGTGCTGGGGAAGGGTGAGATGCTTGTATTTTTCCCACCTATTGGCTCAGGATGAGGTAACTCACCCCACTAAGAACAACATTGGCTTTTCTAGGTGGCCTCTGTCAAGTGCGACTGCTGCTCTCCCTCGTACCTCACGCTGAGTTTTATATCCAAAGAATTAAAACAGTGAGCCTGACTCATTCGTCCAAGCTACCTGCAGGTCTGGGGAGAACAAAACCCCATCAGTTTCAGCTCCGGGTGCCAATAGTGTGGCAGAGCCAACCACCTCAGCCCAGTCTGTGAGACTTTACTTCTTCTCCTTGCTGTTGTGTTTCTGTTAGCATCCCCCTTGCTCCCATTCCCCCTTCACAGATCTGTGTTTAAATGAGTCCTTCTTCAACGAAGAGAGAGACTCCTGTTCGCTGCCTGGACAGGCCCCATGAGCTTCACTAAGTCATTCACAAGTGTCACTTACCCCTGCATGGGTGGCCTTGAAGCAAGCAACCAGCAGCACCAGGCAATGTGCGTTAGGCAGCAGTTCGATAATCCCTCCTTTTTCCTTCATCCCCTTCCCTCTCTGTCTTTCTGGGCCCCTTCTGCTGGCCCAAGCCCTAGCAAAATTAATGTGTTTCTGTGGACCATTCCTCTCAGCACAGAAACTACATTCTCTTGCTCTCTCTTTTCATCTGCATCTCTCTTCTGGCTGCAGTTATAATCCATTGGGTAGGAATGGGAGAGACTGTGGCTTTGAATTCTTTGGCTCGTTCACCCTACTGCCTGGAAACCTCTTGCCAGCACATCTCACGTCTGTCTTTCATGCTGTAAAATGACAGTCCCAAAGGCTGGCAGTCTGCTCAACCAAAGAAGGAAGGCAGCACATGAATCAGCATCTCTGTAGGATCTCTTGAGAAAGGAGATACACCACACGTCTCTGTGGATGGCACACAGTAACAGCTTGTTATCTCTGCTGTAATTCAGTGTGTGGCAGCTGGCTCCCAAAAGTCATATTCATACCCAAGTGTATAGATCCTTCTCTCAAAGTCTGTTTCCTCTGGTTAGGAATCAGTGCAGACCCTCAGATGATTAAGGCAGGAAAGAGGATGGTGTTGAGGGGGATGAAGAGAAGACAAAACCAATTAAGTGCAATTTGAAAAAAAGCAAAAAAGCAAAAAAAAAAAAAAAAAAAAAAAAAAAAGATAAAAGTGAATCATCTTGTGGGCTGGTAGAAAATGGCAAACTTAGCTAAGCATGTGTATCTCATACTTCAGCTTCTCCAGTCATTTTTTTTATCAGGACTCATTGAAGAAAATCACTGAAACGCAGAAACATAATGTCATAGAATCATGGGGTCATATAGAACTATAGAATGGCTTGGGTTGGAAGGGATCATAAAGATCATCCAGTTCCAATAACCCTGATGGCCAGGGTTGCCACCCACCTTGATCAGGCTGCCCAGGGCCCCCTCCATGTCCTTGAGCATCTCCAGGTATGGGCTACCCATAGTTTCTCTGGGCATCCTGTTCCAATGCCAAAATAAATGTCCTTTAGAGCAGAGATGAGCTTCTTATACTGCACAAACACAAGCAGAATCATAAAAGATCCCCAGTTGGAAAATGACCAAAAGGATAACTGTGTCCAGCTCATAAGTACTCTGAGCAGTATTGTCATTCAGAGTATATAATATAATCCTGACATTCTGTGCTTTCTATGCAGGATCGATTTCTTCTTCTCTGGAACAAAAAAACAAACAAAAACCAACCAAACAAACAAACAAAATTCCAGTTCCTATGCTAAATGCTCTTTATAGAAATAGGACAGATATCTGCATCCCATGGATCTTGTTATATAACAGGCAAACCAAATCAGACACAGAAGGGGAGAATACTTTGTTCATTTGAGAGAGAAGAAAAGAGATAGAAAGAAATTAACTAACTACTAATACAGCTGCTGTCTGAAGCCTTACTCTCTAAACTCCAAGTCTATGTTATATTCTACCTTCTTCCCTGAAAAGTCTACGACCATTGCTCTTTCTGGCAGCACAGATGTGGAATTTGAAAGAGAAAGGAAGTCTTTTCTGGAACGTATTGTATGTTTCAAAACTATGTAATAATGAGAAAGAAGAGAATACAATATTCCATGGGATTGTATTGTTTTTGCAATAGGATTAATGATATTCCATGTCACAAGCATTTTTAGTTTTCTGTGTGCTGTGCATAGACACATATAAGTATATGCACATACACATAATATGAAACTTCATCCACTCTCTTTGGTAACTGTCTCCTACTACTTAATGATCCTTTAGTCCTTTACTCAAAGAAAACTTTAGTTAACTGTTGAACAGCAAGGTTTTGCTTTCTCTATTTATATAGATCCTATGGTACAAGTTGCCCTCTCTGTGCTCAAGAAGTTAAGATCTGAAGGGTCATCAGGCCTCATTTTCACTTTCACCGTGAGATCACAGATGTTTCTTTAACTAATACATATGAAGATTCACCTTGATCCTAATAAATTTTTGTCTCACACACATTTTCCCATTATACCTTAAGGTCAGATGGTAACCATGGCCTTCATCTTGCCCAAGATGCTGTTACTACCATTCCAAACAAAGGAAGGTCAAACATAGCCACCTTACTGCACACAGTGCCAGAAATGTATTTCCTTACCAAGATGGAAAAGATGCTTCCCAAAAGATGAAAAGCTTTTCCTATCTAAGCCTAACATGAGCATCAATGTGTGTTTGGGAATGAGGAGGTGAATACCCGTGCATAATATCAAGGAGATGGGAAATGACTGCAAAATTCTTTTGTTGACTCCACCAGGTTAAATATCAATATCCACTTTATTCTCTTTTATACTGAGGTTTGATGTTGTGCTGAGGGACATGGCTTCCTGGGAAATACTGGTAACAGATATCCATCTGGTTGGAGTGGATGGTTGGAGTAGATGCTCTTAGGGGTCTTTTCCAACCTTGCTGATTCTATGATTATTTTGCTTAATTGTTTCAAACTGCTAATAATGATTTGCTGACAGTGTCCTCACAAAGAAGGAAATGAAGTGAAATATATTATCAACTTCCAGGGAAGAAGTTTGGGATTGTTTTTTTTCCAGTGGAAGATTTTACCCCGCTTTTTTTCCAAGTATCTTCATCTCCTGCTGTTTTGATGGATTCTCAGTACCTTAGTATACAACCCTGGATATATTTTCTTGACTTTTCCTGTAGCTAAGAACATTCTGAAAGGGCTGTGTGTGTGTACCAAAGCACATTTCTGTTCTGGAACAAGCTAATATAGATGTGTAGATGTTAAAAATAACCTGATATTACATAGATCTGTAGTGCAGGCTCGGTCTATCAGCCGTATGAATTGTCTTGAACTTTGTAAAAACCGAGCTTAATCTTTCAACTTTTATGATTTAATTTTTCAAACTACTGTTGGGTTGCTGTTGTTTTCTTCCCTCTTTCTTTCTCCTTTTTCCACTTTCCCTTCCTTTCTCTTCCCTTCCACTACCTCCCTTCCCTTTTCAGTTGCAATTGGGCATCATAATCACATTGATTCAGAATTAGGGTCAGCAGTTCAGATCTAACAGTTAGAAAACTGACAGAGTGGAGGTAGATAGATCAGTGTTGAATTCAGATGGATGGGAACGAGTAAATAAATAAATATTAGAAATTGCCAAGACAAAAATAGCCCACAGTCTCTTCCTTAAGTCCCTTCAGACATGTACCTGATTCAGTCTTTAATTCCATATCCTGCTGATACTTTTCCCATGAGACTTTTTCCTCACCAAGAACACTGGGTGCAAGTCTCCAGCTGACAGTGAGCAATTAGTACATGAGACTGCCAACTTCACAGCACGCTTGCTGCTGGAACAGGAAGGTATTTATGTAAATTGAGTCCTGACTTCAGTATCACACACTACTTTACAGCTGCCGGATGACCACTGCAAACTTCACCCAAGTGATTACCCATGGAATTTTTCTTGTGTTCTGACTTGAGTTTCAGGGAAAGGCAGATGGAGAGCACAGTTGGTCCTAATGAACTTCCCGAAATCCAAGACATTCTTACTAAAGTATGGGGCACATCTAGCTGCAACTGGAGTACAAGGAAACTGTTCTTCAAGTAAGTGAGGTGGGATGTATGTATTAAGTCCCTCTGGGAGATGATTCATCTTGTCCCAAGGTAGTCATCCAAGGCACTGTTAGGTGAAGCTCCTCTGAACGTACTTCCTTTTCTCCACTGTCAGTAAGGAAGTGAATAGGTCAGACAAAAAAAAAAATTTGCTTTTAGATAAATAAAGTTGGTTGAGACTAATAGCACTCTAACATTCACCAAATCAGGAACTCAAAGCTCAACCAGTGCACCAAAATAAGAGGACACCTTTATTCTTAATCTTGACCTACTTACCAGGTTCTCATTAGTAAAATAATGCTCCCACCTCAGTGGGATATGTTGAAGATGATTAACAGTGGAAAAGCAATCAAGAATGTCAAGAAAAAAGAGAAAAGCCCAGGAGGAAATGAACAGTTCTGTCTTTAGAGCAGCCTTTGAACTATGGACAGAAAATATATTGTGGAAGCAACTACTGCACAATAAAGCTAACTCTGTAACAAATTACTGCCTGCTATCAGAGCACAGTTCTCACCATGGGAGGTTCCCATTTACAAATGGAAGGCTACCAGATCAGTAAGTTGCAAGATAACATGTAGTAAAAGGGAGAAAGGTAGGGTTTCACAAGGAACTTATCTTAATTACTGAGACGTTCACTTTGCAACCATACTCCCATTGATGCTCTTCCGTATAGATTCGTGTGTGCGTATTGGTTTGTGTGTACCCTATGTAGCAAAGTATGAATAAGTACATGAAGAGAGAAAGGAAAAACAATTCTGAACACCTTCATCTTTTGGATACTTTTCCTTCTTCATGGGGTATATAATGCTAAAAGTGTATCATTTACCAAAACGAACAAAATAAGGGGGAGAAAAAGAAAAAGACCTTATAAATTTATTTCTGGTTAAGATATATCCAGAAGAATAGTTTAAAATACAGTTAATAAAAGAAGAGTGATATACCTCCAATTTTTCAATCCGTTTTGAAAATGTGTATCACTGTCAATATAGAGGTTTCTTGTTTTCTCACGTATATATTTATGCATGTATGTGTACACACCCTCAAAAAGTTCAGGCTTAACTACATAAAGCCTGGAATTCCACCTCAGTGTGAATAATCCCCTCCCCCAAATACAAGGAATAAAGACAAGTAATAAACTAGAGAATTAATAGCAAGTGCGCTTATTGTCATGGAAACCCAGCCAAAACAAATACGAGGAGGTTCTGATTCCCAGAATTCACACATGCCAATACAATTATTCCACGGCGCTACCCATAGCCCCAGCGATCCCATGCACGTAGCATGCCTACACAGCAGTGATATTCCTCTCCCTGTGAGTGCTGCGAACACTCTTCTGCTTTTCAACCTCCACTGAGGTAATATCAGCCGGAGTATTAATAATAGTGGTTGTCTAAATTTGGAGCTGGAGGGCCAGGGTATAAGGCTGGGTGGGAACAGGGCGATTTCAGTTTGTTTTGTCCTGTTTCTATGCTCGTACACGTTATTTGTCTCAGACTGCCTGAATGTTGCCATAGTGACTTTTGATAAATCCACGTTATGGATGCTGTGAAATATAAAGCCATGCCACATTTCTGGGAGTGTAAGTTCACGGAATGAAGCAAGGGGCTGGGAGCTTCTGAAGAGTGTTGATCAGATTCAGTGCTCTCACCCATCCAAATGATAAATGCTTTTCTCTCAATTAAAAATGTAAACAGGATAGCCTAGAAATTCATTCAGTTTTTGAGGAAACTGCAAGAAAATCTGTAGCATGGCCAAAGTAGTGAGCTGCTCTTGATCCCCCTATACCATTTAAATTTATTTAGTGTAAATAAAAAGGACAGCTCTTCCCCACTGTCACCATTATTTGTGAGTGTTTGCCAATTCCAGAGAGAAAATAGAATAGAGACAGATTTATTTATTTATTTATTTATTTATTTTGCTTCCAATGCACTAATCTTCACTTTTGAAACTGAAATAAACTTTCTACTGTGTGCTTCTGTCCTATGGCAACAACACTAGAAGCTCTACCTCCATCTGGGAGATATCAGTTATGCACAACTATATCTCGGACAGCAAAAACTTTACATTTACAGGTGATGCTTAAATTGAATCCTTAATTCAAGCTAAATAGACCATGGATAGAAATAAGAAGTTCCCTAGCTGACTTATTCATATAGTTTTAGACACTTAATCCAGTGATGAGGGTGTTTGGTCTTGAAAATCTCTGTCCCTCTGCTACAAAAAGGTCAAAATCTTCACTCAAAATCTTCACTCACCCTGCCTGATTTTCTAGGAAAATCGCTGCAGAACCTTTCTGAAGAGTTCTTTCATTCCTCTCTATAGTCAGTGCAGAGAAACTACCAGTTTGGAGGACGGTTTATCCCAGCTCCCATAAACTCCCATCCAAGAATGGGACACATGCTCCGCATGTCTTTCCAGAGATGAGAGGCTGAGCCCTGATGATTAACTTAGATTAAGTGCTGAGGGTAGAATTAATCTCCCTTAACTGTAGCTATTTAACTTTTAAGCCCCTGCTTTAAGCAAGGTTTCCTGCTTTTATCAGTGAAAGGTCACTTAAGAGGTCATCTCTTGGTGTCGGTTTTAGACAATTATCTAAGGATGGATGAATCCAATAGAGAAGTCTGTGACAATGGGGGAAGGACTGAATTATGGACACCGTAACAAAGGCTACCACTAGTATCATTTCCTTAGTTAGTAGTATGATTAGATATGCCCACTGTAAGCCTAAACATCTAATGTTCCCAAAATTCTGTGAAACTAACAAAAGCAAAAAACATCCTTCCAGTCCAGCTGCATGATCCTCCACTCCTTTGTTAATTTCTGACTCTTTCCAACTTCTTTTAATGTCTGCCCATCTTCTGTCATGGACCTTCTGCTCCCAGGATAACTGCAGGAGCAAAGATGCTCAGCCAGCCAGCCAACCACTTTGGAAGACTTTGCGGTTTGGTTGTGCTCAGCCTGACACTGCAAAGTTTTCTCATCCAGATGCACACATTAGTCCTCCCACTAGCTCCACAAGTACAGGTCAGATCACAAGTGAAACTGCACAACTCTTGCTATATCCTGGAAGACTGATGATCTTCTGATGAATCTGAGTGGTCTTGGTTGTTCCAGCGAATGATAAGGTGGTCTTCAAATCCCTCAGCTGGACAAAGCAAGATGACCACGCTCCCTCTATAGGCAATGAAGAGAAAGAAAGCCCCTAAGTAGGGAGACTGAATCAAAGGTTGTATAGCCCACATGAATTGTTCTCTAGTTAACACTGCCAGAAGGTAATCAGTCCCATCCCTTAGTGTTTGAGGCACAGTATGTCCTGGAGCTGTTACTTATTCTCCTTCTTGCTATAGATAGGCATTGAACCATTAACAAAAGCAAGGAGTTTGTTGGTTTTGTTTACTAAAATAAAGTGAAATTAATCTCATTAATCTCCAGTTCCATTTCCCTGTATGGTCAGCAACAGGAGGATATTATTACATTAATGGTAGGCTGAAAGCATGTCATTCGCTCTTCACTTAGTCATTACATGGACAATGAAGCTAATGATCCAGGTTCCCCCATGATCAAGTTAAATGAATTATATGTGATGTCTTGTTCTCTTCTTAGTTTCCTCTTAGTTTTGTTTTTTTCTGTCATATTATCTTCTATCTCAAGGAAATGATATTATGATATCAGGCTGTGTGCACATTTATACATGACTAGGCAGCACATCAACGAATTGTTTAAACGTGTAGATCAACTTTAATTGAGGCATTCTATTAATGTTGTAGTTGTTTAACAGCAGTAAGGGTTGAAATGGAAAATCCTTACTGGAAGCCAGGTAGCCAGCTAAAAGAAAGAGACATCTTGTATGTCTCGGTTGCAAAGGATCTTCATTCATAGCTTAACTGCCCTCCATTATAAAGAAATTAGACCTAACAACATGCTGGTGACAAATCAGAGGACTGAGGATGGATTGGAAGTGAATGTTGGTATGTTTGGAAGAATTCAGAAAACGGTAAGAATGAGCCAAAGCCTGGAAATCCTACATGGCACTGAGACACTAAGAAAGCACTTACTGTTCAGCTAAACATACAGAAGATTAAGGTGTGTCTGAGTCACTGTCTCTCAAAATTTCTCATAATGGAGAGCTTTATAGTGTAGCAGACTTAAAAAATAAAGGTTGGCCACTAGTTATGCCAGGCTGGAAAAATGCAACATAAGTTTCTTGCAGCAAAGGTAACTAGGAATTGAGATGCCTGGCAAAGGAAATATTGGATTTCCCATTGCAAAAGGGATTTAAATTGAAATCAATTGTTTTTCTATGAAAGGGCACAAGAGGAGCACCAAGGAGGCATCAGCCTCTCAGCCAGTTTGTCCTCTTTTGTGAACAGCTAATTGCAATGCCATTTTCTTGCCTTCAAATTTGTGCTACCAGAAATGAAAAGCAGAGCGTTCTGTCTAGTCGGCACTGGGACACTAGGTGGCTCACAAACCACAAACCACACTCATACACACACCAGTGTGCACCCACATGCACACACTCATCATGAGCTGTTGCAGGACTGTAAACCTTGGAGAACCCATACCATCAGTGCTCTGCGTGGTACTGCCAGGGTATATTGCCCATTACATGATTTGTACATATTTAGGCTTAGTCAATCTAAGCTGATTGAGGGTACTTAAAATTGCTTTTGTGCCATGAACACTTAACGCTAAACCTCTTTTAATTTGCACCGTGCTACTCAGAGAGATCATATCATTCTTCTGTGCAATGTAAATTCCCAATCTGGTAATCCTAGCCTGACTCGGGTTTTGTTGTTGTTGTTGTTTTTTAAACAATAATTTAAAAAATTAATAAGGATTTGGGTTTCTTTATTGAGCTTTTATTGTCCAGTCTTGTAATGGAATCACTCTGCTGTGACAGCGCGACTGGAGCAGTTATTAGCAAACTCTGTAAACAGTGGACTTGATCCCTTTATGAAAAATCATTGTAGGGAGAATAATTAATCTGGGCTAAAAGAAAATAATAATAACGAAGCTCTAGGAGGAAAAGAAAAACAACACAATTACAGATTTCAAATACTTTAAACTGTTTTGGTGCTTTCCCGTTCCTTACTCCCTCTACTGCATTTCTGCCCCTACTCAGTTGCTCAAAACACTTTTTGTTCTTTGTGACCCAACTCTCTGTGGGAGAGTTTGTTTGCAAATTGTCAACAGGGAGCAAAATTTCACCTCCAGAACAAAGCCTTCTCCCTGAGACACCCATGCTGTCATTGCTCTTGTTGGTAAGTGATTGGATTTCTTGGTGGGAAGCCACCACAGTTTGAAAACTGCACTCTGACTTGACAGGAGAGGAGAATGGGGTTCATCACATGGTGCTGACATTCAGTTTGGACATCTCTGTTGAAGCTGGACATTCTGGGTTCCTTTTGTAACCAGTAAGGTTCTAATCCAAATTATCAGTAGTGTAGTGGGTGTAATTCAACCCATTCAGAAGCAGAAAACTAAACAAGCCAGTTGACATGTTCCCCAACGGCACTGGTGTTCATAACCATATTTTTCACTATTGACAGAGACAAAAACAAGCTTCTTAGACAGCATCAACATGGTAATAGTATAAATGTGCTTGAAATGAATATGGATTTTTATTTACTTATTCTGCATCGATTTTCCAACTACTACATTTTCTTTGGGACATCTTTTTTAAAAATGAAAAAATCTAGGGATTGATGAATGATCATTTCCATTGGAATAACAGGTAAGTGTTCTGATATTTCTGTACACAGAGAGTTAAACAAGTCCATGGCCCATAAAGATTATGTTGCCAGCTTTGGAAAGTCTCTACTTTTTCACCCGTGTTCTCTACTCAATTCATAATTCATTTAGTGCAAAGTCTGCTTCTTATTGTTCATTTATATCTGTCCTTGTATACAACAAGACCTGAATCTCAGCTGTTGTCACGTAGCACTATTGCTGTAACAAACGTTAATCATGATAACAAATAATTGATCAAGACTGTGATGATAGTGAGGTTACAGAAATGTTGGTTAATACACTATCATAACTGTTCTAAATGAGAACTTTAACCCAGAATCCATAGAAATCAGTAGAAATATGGTGGAGCTTTTAATAGTGCTTAGACTATCTTCAGTTGGCCTTGCATAGGCAACACCAACACATTAGTGGGCATTAAAAATAGAGTTGAATTCAGTACAAGAGATCAACAAGGAAAAAGCTAATGTTCCAATATGGAAGAATCACAGAATCACAGAAAAGGAACTTCATGACAAATAGGCATGAAAATCAGGCAAAGAAAAAGAGGCAGAATTATGACAAGCTTTATGAAGCCAGGTAATGTTATGGAACAGGAGCAACCTGCATTCTGGCTTTAAGTAAGGGAGCAAGTAAGGGAGTAAGACTCATTTTAAGCAAGACATGGAAGCTAGGACTTGGTGAGTACTTGATTTTGGAAAAGATGGAGGACTGGACAAGTGCGATCAGAAGCTGCAGAGATGATGACTGATGGTAGAAAGGATCAATTCTAGAAATGAAAATGGAATGTCCATTTCCAGTAATGGAAAGCCAGATTCCAGTTTTATGACTCAGAAATAGATGATAGATGATGACCAGTGGAGAGAATTCTCATTTTTTCTTAATGCAGGGATTGTGGTATGTGAAACAAGATGAGTCATCTGAAGGCAAGAATTTCAAGGTATATGGCAAGTCTATGGTAGACAGAAATGCAAAGAGGAAAATAAACATTTTTAGATAAAATAGTGAGAAGCCAAATAGATTGATTTTCCTAATTTTAGTTTTATTCCAGCAAGGAAGAAGATTTTGGACAGAATGACACAGTGGGAAGAATAGGATGAAAGAAGTAGATGTGGTCATCCTGGAGATGAAGGAAAAATATAGACAAAAGGATGCAGAGGGTAACTACAAAATTTAGGTTAAATTCACCTAAGAAAAGGACAATTAACACACTGAGAAGTAAAACATAATTAAATTAAAAGGTGAACAAGTTTCAAATACTCTGTCTGGAAAAATGCCTAGGACCATATAGAAGGCATTCACAGCCATTCCACTTACTCTGGCTGACATCACTTCCAATGAGAGTTGGCCATGGGGTGAACTGCAAACTTCCACTACATAGTTGGGGTCAGAAGTGAAGCACAGGTGTGTAGCACAGAAGAAGAGTCACAAATTGCAGAAAGGGAAACTGCGATTGCATTTAAGGAAACCTTCTTGGGTGTGTGGAAAAATCTGCCCAAAACTCAATTGGACCAGGGCTAAATCTAACTTTGGATATAGGCTTTTTGTGAAGAAGAAATTAATCTGAGGATCTCTCAAGGTCCCTTTTACACTAGAAACATTCATGATTTTATTACATTATGAGAAACCAATGACACTTTCAAAGCCTCTGGCTAAACAGCCTTCAACACTGGAGGATCAGCTTCTAAATGATTTCTGATTTGTGCAAATTCATCACTGGGATGAAAGGTTTGTTGAAGGCAGACGTTTGCTGAAGGAGATTTGGAGAAGTAAATGGAAAAGAACAACAAAAGTGAGAAAGAATTCTGCTGACCCTATGTATGTAGCCTTAAATCAAGAGTTACTTGAAAACTTCCATCAGTGAGGACTGCTTTTCACTCTATGTTATACTTGCATTTCAATGAACTCGTAATGACTAAATGGAGAAAAATTGCCACCTCCCTCTGAGATGAACTATCTGACTTGTTACAATTTTGAACTACAACATGTATATTTGAACTGTGATACACACACATTCCAGGCATTTTTACTGTGCAATGTATAGAAAAATATATATATATATTAAGCTGATTATATTAATGTGATGAAATTTAAAAGTTGATCTGGGTGTTTCTATGGTCACAGACCTCTGTTTATAAGTTTGGTCTTCACCCAGCAGTTAAAAGAGGAGCCCGGTGACCAATAAGAAAGCAAGGACTCATTCTTCACATTCCATCAGCTTCATAATTCCACATTAAATGATGGGTTTAGTGCCATATGATGGAGTCTGATATGAAGAAGAAAGGAAAAAATTAATAATATATACATACTCATGCACATATTCACATGCACACAATTTAAATACATTCGTGTGTATAAAATGTGTGTTTGTGTGTGCATATACAAATTAAGTACATAGATGTATATATATCACATGATTAACCAATTGGGTTTCCTTCAGGAAATGGCCCGTATTGATGAAGTGTGGCAAAAATGTTGTTAACCTTTTCGATGATTCTTCATGCTGTTCAGATTTCCTTTGGTCTGGATTTGGGTTTGAGATTTTTATTTTCAATTTAACTGGATGGATATCGTCACTGCAATTCTAATTTTCTGGAGTCAGCCTGGAAACCGCAATGCAGAATTCTTTCCAGGCGCTGTGACTCTCAACACGTAACCTAAATAACAATACTGTTTTTACCTAATGGCCTAGACATCTTCAGCATTAAATGAGGGATAAATTTGCCATGAGGTCAAAAGTTAAGAACTCTTAAATAAAAGAGTAACAAGAATATGCATGTGAAAGACAGCAGTAATATGATTTCCAGGCATCAATTTTCTTCTCGAATTATAGCTCAGAAATCTGTGAGTTTATGCTGTTGCAGTTTCAAGTTTATCTCAAAAGTACAAACCAGAAAGGTACAGGTATTCATTTCTTCTGCCTTCACCTGATTCTTCTGCCTGAACATGAAAGGACATTGAATTCCCTCAAGTTGAAAATTGCCTCCTTATTACTAATACTAGAGCAGTGTCAAGGAGCTCTCAAAAAAATATTGACTGATTTCCAGTAGGAAAAAAAGGAGCAGAACTGCTTTGCTCAGAGAAATGTGAAGCATCTCTAAAATTGAATGCATGAGTCCTGATTTGATGAGAATTTGAACAACATTAATATAATATGGTTCAAATGCAAAGGTGATGTCTGCAGCCCCAGTTCACTAGTACTTATGATATAAATTGGCTATTACTCTCTGGGATGAATCTTAGTTTTCACACGAGTTCTGTATGTTTCCAATAAAAATGCCACTCTATACAGAAGCCAAAAACTGTCTACCAAAGGCAACACATCTCATAGTTGTATCCAAAGCATTTCCTTTATGAGGAGCATAATTCTGAGCACCCATATGATGCATGGCAATGTCCTATTTATTCTGAAGTGATTCATTTCCTTGGTGAATGCCATTAATCTAGAGAGATTTGGCAGTCTGAAATTACTGATCCTGATGTGAGGGGAGAAACTGAGTCTTGAGTGTTCATCCCATTTCCAGCTCTGGCAGGGACCTTCCATGTAATTGCCACCATGTTATGTCAACTCTGAGCCCACTGCTCCCTTGCAATCTGCCTTGACTGCCACCCATCCGTCATGGGATGTGTTGTGACTATCCAGAGTTCAGTGATTTAAGTGGACAGCAATCTATATGGTATACTAATGCAAGCAATTTCTTATTAGGGCTTGGACATGAAAATGGGGACAGGCTGAGTCATTAGTTGGCTGGGAATTAGGTCTTTCCCCTAACAGACTCAACCACTACCGCTCCGGGAAGCGCTGGTAGTAATTCAGGAGGTGTTGCTTTTTCCAGACCCTATGTCTGTGCTGCTTTATTTTTACCCTCAAGTTCCCTCCTATTGCCTGGACACATCACTGCTTAGGTCTTCACAGCTGGGAAGTCACTCAGAATCAAAGTGCCCTGTAGTCTTGCGGGGAGAAAGAGTGAGGGATAGTTTCCAGAGAAGGTCAAAGGACTACAATCAATGCTATCATATATATATATATTTTTTTCCGTGGGACGAGCAGTGCTTTAGCAATTACTGTGCTCTCTCTTGCAATGCCTGGGTGACCAATGGAGGATATATTGAGAGCAGGGGAGCTGATAAAGGATTTATCTCCAAGGAGCATGTTTTCATTTCATAATCATACACAGATGTTTTTGAAGCTATTCCCCTCACAGATTCCTTACCAAAACTGTGCTCATATCGATCTCTGAAACAACAGACATCAGTGGTGTATTCTCACCAAGGTCTGACCAATTGAACACAGCTATTCTAGAAAGTAGAACTACATTGGAGGTTCCCCAGGTACTGGGAGGTTCATATTAATGCCATTAAGAGAGGTAACTAAGGTAAAATGAGAAAATATTTTTACTGGCAGAAAAGAAGTTGAAGCTGCTTCTCAATTGCCGGCCGCACAGATCAATGTTTGCTGTTCTCCATCTCCCCCATCATATTCTGAGATAAATGCTCATTTTTTCAGAAAAGAGATGATTTCCTATGACATTCACTTTCATTGCTTCAAGTGTTTTACTTAAAATTCTGAAACAGAAATTTGGCCCCATTTAGGTACCTTCTACAGTATTCCAAATTCATTTTTGCTCGATACTTAATTTTTTTTTTTTTTTTAGGAGAGAAAGATGATTCTCAGTGGAAATGTGTAAAAATATTTTCAGCAGTGCTACCAGAAAGTGCTGAGAAAAGTTCAATGGAGACAAGACGAGATACCTTGCTGCAGCAATGCACCGGTACTTAGTTGGTGGAAAGGAAACCTGAAGGATGAGATGATAGGAACATGAACCTACAGTGCTTTAAAATAAGTAATCAAAACCTTATGACTGGCTTTGCCTGCAATACAAGGTGTTACACCAGGCTCATTCCAGTTTGGATAATTTTGTCCTAAGTGCAGAAAGCTTCTCTTGCCCTTTTGCTTCAACCAGTGTCCTGGTGGAGGATATTCTGATGATGATAATGATGATGATAGAAAGAGCAAAGGACAACGAAGAACCTGGTGAAAACGTCTGCTGAAGAGAAGAAGGGCAGGAGAAGAGAATGGGAAAATTCCTGAAGCAGAATGCAAAATAAATTAAGCAACGAGGTAACTTTAATTAATCAAATGGTTTTAATTAGAAAACCAGCCAAACAAACTTCTTTTGTGGGGGAGAAAAAAAAAGGGGGGGGGGGGGAGGGAGATCAGGACAAGAACTGAAACTGGAAGAACAGTTATTTTCTGGCTGACCTACACACCATCTGGTTTGGCTAATAAGAATCTATACATTCTAGGCAGAAAGAGACAAGTCTAACTGTAAGAAATGACAAATTCACATATCCATGGAAAACGGAAACTTAATATGAAGATGAATAAGACGAAGATCTGGGATCCTACCCATCAGAGAAGGTCTCTTGTTGTTTCATGTTTGTTTGTTGGTTGGTTTGTTTTATATGTATAAATAAGTAAAAAATAAGAGAGATGGGAGCAGCGATCATGGTATACTTGCATTCAACATTACAGAGAAAATGTACTTAAAGCATAGCAAAACAAGGGTATCAGTTCACAAGAAAGCTCTGCTTTCTAAACTGTTGTTAGTTCTTGCCTCAAGATCTGGTCTAGTTGTTACTGAAGACAGTGACTGACAACTGTTGATTTTAACAGGAATATTACATGTTTAATAAGTCAAATGCACTGGAAGAAAAAATATTTTACTCACTTTAAAGAAATGAGACCAAAGTCTCTTCTCTTGGATATCCAACCTTTTGGCTTGCTTGGGCTGTGCTGAGTGAAGAGGAATTGTCTAGGGCCACATCTAAGAAGGCTGCTCCAAAAGTGATGCCTCCTAATTGTCTCGTAGAAATAACACCCTATACAAAGAGTACAATAGCCTTATCTGATAGAACAAACTCTCAGCTATAAATCTCTCTTTTTCAACACAGTTAGATCTGAGTTTTCACCAACCATGAACAAGAGCCTGCATGCCAGGCTCATAACAATCTGCACCAGCAGAGGTGACCTATACTTGCTATTGCCACTGTTGAAACACACCACCCACTTCCTCACTGCGCTCACATCCACTGCTAAGTCTCCATAAGCATTCAACAAGCAGCAATTAATGTCAACTGGGGTCTTTTTTACTGCACGGAGGAATTCAATTCCACACCTTTGCTTTATCCACACTTTCACATCAGACACCATTCTGACAGACTGCCCTCTGCTGCCATCTGTCACATGGCAACAAAATGCAATGAAATATTGTTGGGAATGTTCCACCTCTACTGCCATATCACCAGCGTCCATCTCTGATGTCATGGGTCATCATAAAATATATAATACAGGTAGTGTGTATAAGTAATAAAACATATTTTAAGTTTCAATTTAATACATACATATGATTATATATAAATACATATATATATAACTAGTGGGGTAAGTGACTCTGTTTTTGTGAAACTAAAACATCTGTTTGATGGCAGAGGCTGAAGTTCTTAGTAAGATTTTTAATGAAATTTTACTCTTCCTGTATTTCACCCTTGAAAATAATTGTTCCTAAATGAATGAACTGCCAAAGAGTGATGACATGAATAAGGTGTTACTGTGAAGGAAAGGATATTTCTCTGGTAAAATAGGGCTTATGAAAGTCTGGTAAAGAGACATGATCAATTATTTTTTTTTTAATTTACAGCTCATGCACTTATTTGCCATAACTTGAGCTAGCAATGCACTGCACTCTCCCTATGTTCTGAAGCCCAGACAGCGTTCATAGATGCTTGGTTGGAGCCAGACCAGGCTGCTCTCTGGCTGTTTTTTGGACATGCCTGCCTTACAGCATGAACCTCAATGGACTTTCTTCAACTGTAAATGTGCCATCTGAACTAGTCATACAGGCACCATGGACAATCACTGTGAATATGTTCCTCCAAAGGATGTTTCATGTTAGTTATACTAAGCACATTCTGGAAGCAAGGAAGACTTGTATTCTGGAAATACTTATCTCTCTACCTTGACTATCCAGGGAACATAGAGGACAAACTTAGCTTGAAAACCTACGAATTCCATGTTCTGAAGTAGGTTACATGAACAGTCCTTTGTAAAAGCAGTATAAGAAGAAGTCATTGTAGGTCTTTGAAAAAAGTCACTCATATACTACACGGACAAGTTCAGAATCCCAGTCATAACCTTTAGGTAGTTCTGCTCTCTCACCTTTCATAAGAAACTTATTCTGAGAAACGTGAAAAGGAAATACTGTTTTATGTCAACTCTATTGGCTCTACCGGCAAACCTCCAGTCAAAATTGTTCATAACTTAGTAAAGTTTCAGTTTCTGTATGCTCTAAGAATTTGATTTTGAACCAAATCATCTCTGACAGTCACATTCAGGCACGAAACACCAAAAAAATAAGTTTATACTGAAAACCAACATGGGAAAAATATTCCGGATAAAATAACCCTTACATAGGGAAAAACTGTCAGGAATGTCTCAGCAGATATTGTAGCTCAACCTGCATTCATTTTGCTTGCTTCTGGAGTGACTGTTCGGATCTCTCCAGGCTGTCTTTATCCTGGAGCTCAGGAAAAGCCACACATGGGCGTTAACATCTGTGAGTCTCTGAAAATACATTCATGGGTCAAGGACTGGAGAAGGGAATTTGATAAGTCTTCTGAGCTACGTGCTTCTTGTGGAGTTAAAGCCTTGGTCAAGGACCAAAGATGCAAAACTGAGGGCTGGCATGGGGGGCTCAGGTGAGTCAGGAAGGTCAGTTCAGGGCACTCACAGTAAGTACTGGGAAGAAGCACAGATTACCTGTAGATACAAGTACTGCAGGTCCTGTTATCTGGGATGTGGGAGAGGATTGTCGTGGACAGTGTAGTGTCAGTTGGAGAAGTGGAAAACATGCAACAGCATAAGGATAAGTCTCATCTGGGCCATCCTCATCTTCCCTGTTGCATTATCACAGATGAATTAGCACATGGTTACATAAACAACTATAGATGGCAGAAGCACCTCCAGTGTTTGAGGCTACCTGACTGGTTAGAATGTTGCATGTTTTATCTGAATGGCACCAACGAGCCAGTTGAAGAACAAGACCTTTGGATTTAACTTGGCAGAACAAAGGAGACTCTATCAGTGTTCCTGGAAGAAATATTTAATTGAATTGCAGTTCTAATCTAAAAAAACACTGTGCTGTGAACATGTAGTTTTATTGCTCTGAGGTCAGCATCTCTTGATGGCTCCAGAAGAAAATGCGTTTGAGCTATCACGTAGCTACATGACACATCTGTTTCAGCAGATTTACTCTGTCATCTCATGGGTGAAAATTATCATTAGCCTGTAAAGAAATTACATCTTCAGACACAGCCATTCTACTGCACACAACTCTATCCAAGAGTAAGAAGCCCAGTCACAGCTAATCATCTGCAGTTCTCTAGTCAGCAGAAAGACATCCATAAGAAGAAGCATCATTCCATATATTTTAGGTCCAGATGAATACTTCTGTACATACCTGAATATATATGTGATACGCAGAGCAATATTGACTAGATGTCTATGATTTTTATGGGTGTGGATAAGTAAAATAATAAATCCATTTTAAGGCAATGTAAATCTTTTCTTGAATTTGGAAAGTTCTTTGCATCATATTTTTGGGTCTTTCCGATCAAAAGAATTTCACACATGATGTAGATAAATAATTCTACACAATTGCACAGGAGCTGAGACTTCAGGTAAAATTCCATGTGTCACAAGACAAACAGGAAAAGTAACCATGGTGATGGTACTGTTGAACAGTGCTTCTTGCACTGCTAAGAGAAAAAGACAGCAGACCGTCCTTGTGCAGCTTCATGTGGTGACTACAGAATCATATTACTGGATGTGGTTAAACTCATCAGTTCCAAAGATCTCAGTCTATGCAACCACAATTTGACACGCTTTCAACTGTCAGGCTTTAACAAGAATTTTCACCAGAAATGACCAATTTTGAAAACATTTTTACTCTTGCCCAAAGACACATTGTAAATCAATACTTTTCTTTTATTCCTGTTCACAGAAATTGCATGGAAACCCCATGGGGACCCCTACATACATTTAATCACAGATTTACTGTACAGCCTCTAAAGAGAAACAGATTCAGTTTCTCTGAGACTGCTTCATTTGGAATCAACAACATAGAGGAAAAAGCTTGAGAACACATCAAAAGTTTGGATACCATCAATTCTAATTCTCTGTAAAGGAATGGCTTATGTATTCATTCATCATTTCCTCCCAAACTTCCAAGCAATATTATAAGAGGATGCTAGAGCACCCTTCATAATCCTGTATTTCCCAAATCTATCCAGGAAGGAGTGTCACCTGCACATGGATAAACATAGGAATCACCTAAAGCAACATTCAGTCATGATGTAAGTAAGTGAGGGCTGTACAACTTATATCTCATGAACTAAAGGCACCATGCGGTGCTGGATGATGCTAATTGGTGAAGAGATGTATCACCCCTTTACCCTCTCAAGTCTTCTAAGGTAGTATGAGAGACAAGACACTAAGTATGGAAAACTTTTCATGATACCAGATGCAATGAAGACTTTGGATACCAATAATTAGTGAACAAATGCAAGACTAGAAAACTCCTGGTACCAAGATTCCACTCAAGAACCAAGTGCCAGTTCCTTGCAAAGACTTTTAAGAAGCAAATATTTGGAAGCATTTTGCAGTGCTAACCAATGCTGCCTGGTTTTCCTGAGTAGCCTTGGGCATCTCAGGTTGCACTCATCACTATGCAGGGAGGGGGCAGTTTACAAATGAATGGAACCCTCAAGGCAGGCTCCATCTCCTAAATGGAAATGTCTACATTTACATGTTTGCATGTGGGCTGGGTGTCTAAACTATCATCACAGTCAGTGGAGTGCTTAACTGGAGCAGAGAGATCTACTCCAAGACATACCCTTACCAGGCTCCCCCTCACATGTTCACATTCACAGACTGGGATTGACTCACCTTCTTCCTTCAGCTCACCAACATTTCAGAAATGCACCCACATCAGTTAGGAACAATTTTTCCCCTTGCTGGAGACACCACTGCAGACCTGTTAGAGGAATGGTACGCTATTAGTGTGCGTATCCTCTCCACACCTACCAGATGTCCATTCTTAGCATTGCTTCCTAACTGTGTGCAGATTTCTAACCAATACCCCCTGTCTTTTTTACTCCTCTTCCTCAGCTCCTAATTGATCAGAGCGCTGAACAGCTGCTGGCTATTTTCTCTTCTTGAGAAACATGCAGTAATTGTATGTATGGGCTCCAAATCCCTAAACATTTGGAGAGGCGAAGGACTTGAACAGGAGCCAGTTCTTTTTACAGCACTGGTACTAGCATCAGTGGCAGGCATTTAAATCATGTCTGCGTGTGCTGGGAGGGGGCACTGTCAAATTTGCTGAGATTCGTTTCGAGGAAGGGAACAGAGAGAAGTAAAACAAAAGTTAAAGAAAAAAAAAAAAAAAAAAGAAACTAGCAATCAACAAACCAAGATGGATCAAATTGTTGGAGTCCATCCCAGCTCTAAAGCAATCAGTTTTTTTTGCTAAGCTAAATGGTGCTCTTTCTTTCCAGTGCTCACCCACATCTCCCAGAGTGCAGGTTGCTGCATGGAGAATCGTCTGGCTCCATCCTGCTTTAAAATGAGAGTTATCCATTAGGAATATGAATATTTTCATGTTCAATTCTCATCTCACTGAAGAGAAAGAGGTAAATCCCACCTTAACAGAATTGGAAGCGTTTCTTCCAGATGAGGGTAGACACAGCACCGAGGAACATGGTTTGAAGGATATGGGTGATAAACTGATGACAAGATGGCCTTTTCCAGCTGTAATGGTGCAGTGATTCTATGGTTCTCTTGTTCTTTCTGCTATACAGAAAGTCTAAGCTAACAGGCTCCTTGCCAGTACATCCCAGGCTTGTTCCAGCAGTTGGTGAACTCAAGCCATACCTGCGCGTAAATGTGTACCTAGCAAACAAGGTATCTAATTTGTTTGCACATGACTGCAACTTATCAGTCTTGCAGTATCATAAACTTCATTTATGCCTTAACGTAAAACCATTTAGGATTCAATGATCAATTTTTTGTGTGTGTGTGAAAATTTGGGAAGTGGAGTGATTAGGCCGAGAGCATAAATTTCATCTCAGAAATAACCTTCAGGTTTCTCATAAGTCATTTCTCCAAGGTAAATACTGAAAATTGTATGTCTGATGCAAGACATAAACTAACACTGCAGCAAGATACATCTCAGTCATCTAAAAGTAGTCACGTGCTCTACACAAAGAGCCTTTATCAGTAAAACAAACACTTTCACAAAGTGATGTTTCTAATGAGATGATAGATTAGTTTGGCTACTTTTAGGTTAGTTTAGCTAAAGACTGGGTGTTTATACAGTCTGTCTAAGAATAGGACTTAGTGGCTAAATGTCCAAAATTGGTTGAGGTGAATTCCATTTCACATCTCAAGCTCTCTTGATAGTTCTGTTGTGAAATGTGTGTAATCTAAATCTAGAAGACTCAGCAGGAACAAAAACAGACCAAGTCCCAGTTGCTCCCAGAAGAGGTGAGTCAATAGGGAAAAAGTCAAAATAAGAGAAGGCAATGCAGAAAGCAACTCTGGCCTCAACTTCTTAAGCATACCAATGTCTCCCATAAAAGTATATTCTCTTGGGGCCAGGACCATAACACAGACAGAAGAGACAGTGTCTTCTTCTCTGCCATGAGAAAGCCTATGGGACTTGCAGACTGAGGGATCAAAGAAGTATAGCTTTGGATAAAGGCAAATAGGTCAGCCCAGCATACATTTCTACATTTCTAAGAAAGAGTCAGCAGGACTGATTGGTTTTCCTAAGCTCAGAACTTTCCAATAAATAGTGTAATTTCACAGAAGTCTGCAATAAATAGTACAAAATTAACTCCTACAGAATGGAAGAAAATGCTGTCATGCAAGTCACAAGAGAGGAGAGAGGAATGCACTTGACTACCAATGGCAATCCTGAATCATGGACTGATCATCACTCTACTTTGAACTATATAAAAGCTGGTCTATCACCAAGAGAAAAAAATGAGTCCCCTGTTCCCATTCATGAACACCCACTCCTCGATACTTCATTTCTAATTTTGGCATTGAAGAACAATTTAAATTCCCTTCAGGAGCCCTAGGGAAAAAATAACCTCGATATGAAAATTGACACCTGAGCTGCTGTCGCGGCAGTTCAAAAAAGACCCCTAAAAATGTAATTCCTGGAATAGCTGCTAAAATCTGATAAAATTTTGTGTGGGCCCAGTAACCTTACACTGGACATTTGTGGCTACTTCCTAGAGAAACAGGAGAAAGCAAAGAAAATTCTTCGTCGACAAATAGCACATGTAATACTACAATTGGCTACATTCCTAATAGGTTCTCCCTGCCAGCGATACAAAGCCTGTAACCTTAGAAGAGAGGTGTGATTGCTGTCTTGCACTGAGCTTGCTCTTTGAGGAGCCTGCAGCACAGGCAAACCTGGCTCAGGTGTAGCTGTCTTCACAGGTAAAGCAAAGGAGTGCTGGAGTCACATAACTGGAGAAGGTGATTAAGAAATCAGGCCTGTGGGAATACAGCTGATGCCCACATGGCAGCTTAGCTTTCCTCAGCCTCCAGAACCACACAATAGCGACCACACATAAGCGTTTCTCTGTAAACCTGAGTGCAGTGCTTGAGTTCAGCTCCTTCAGGACACTGGGGCAGACACCTAAACCCAAGCACTTAGGATTCCCCATAGCGCTGCATGCACTGAAAAGCGTCCAAGACTCAAATCCTGAGCAGAAATCTTTCCATGCAGTGCTTATTTCATGTGAGATGAATGCAGGCATATACCTTCTGCCGTTTTATTTTATACAGGCAGTAGCAATACCTGCAAATGCCACGATCCCTCACCCAGTTTTGAGAGTAGGAGAAAACAAAGTAAAACAAGTAAAAATGATTGCAAAAAGCTTAATTCTACTCAGAGAATCACAGAGTCACAGAGTTGCAGAGGTTGGAAGGGTCCTCAAGAGATCATCAAGTTTAATCCCAGGCTAAAGCAGGTACCTTACAATAGTTCACACAGGTCAGCATCCAGATGGGTCTTGAACAAAAGGAGTCTCTACAACCTCTCTGGGCAACCTGTTCCTCTGCTCCATCACCTTTTCCATAAAGAAGATCATTGGCATGTTAGATCAGAACTTCCTACATTCAAGTTTTAGGCCATTACTAGTTGTTCTGTCCATACACACCATGGCCTCATCCATTTGCCTCTCAGTTCCCTTCAGATGTTTATAAACATGTATCAGATCCCCTCTCAGTCTTTTTTTAACCAGGCTGAACAGACCCAGGTTACTCAGCCTTTCCTCATACAGAAGGTACTCCAGGTCCTTTATCATCTTTGTGGCTCTCCACTGGACTCCTTATAGGAGATCCCTGTTTCTTTTTGAACTGAGGAGTCCAGAATTGGATACAGCACTGTAAATGTGGCCTCACCAGTGCAGAGTAGATGGGAAGGATCACCTCCCTCGACCTGCTGGTCACACTCTTTATAATGCATCGCAGGATCCCATTGTCCATCTTGGCCATTGGGGCACACTGCTGACTCATGGCCAACCTGTCATCCACCAGGACCCCCAGGTCCTTCTCTGCAGAGCTCCTTTCCAGCAGGGCATCCACCAACCTGTAGTGATGCATGCAGTTATTTTCCCCAGGTGCAAGACTCTACACTTGTTCTTGTTAAACCTCACCAGGTTCCTCCTTGCCCAGCTCTCCACTGAAATGCATCCTCCGCAACAAGATTACAGCCTAATTTTTGTCTGCCTATGCATGTTTGATTTTGAAAACAGTGAATATTTGTAGTATCTTTAATCTCATTATTTTACAAGAACTTCTAGATGGTTCATCAGCACTTTGCTGAGGAGTTATAAGAACTAAGGCAAATGAATCATTAAGGCAGTGAGATTACTGCATGTGCATGCTCTGGTTACACAGGGGGATGCATGGGTTTCCCACGTAAGGGTGGTGAGCCATCTCTATATTTGACATGAGTCATATGAAGGCATGTCTGCAAATTCCATCTGAATGATTCCTGGGAGCTAAGAGAGAGAATTGAAGAAAGGCAGCATAAATTTGGAAAGTAAAACATTTTCAGGCTCAAAAGACCTGCTACTTTAAACAGTAGCTTAGAGGGGAGGCTCTGAGGGGAAGCTCTGATAAGGACCTGCTGAGAGTTTTGAGTCAATATACACTGAAAGGCCTAAATGCAGCTGGGAAAAGAGGCTGGAAAGTCTTGATTATCCTCTTCTGGGAATAAACCCCACCCAGATGGAAGCAGGATGGAAAACACCAGCTGTGGCAGATGTGTCTGATGTGAGAGGGAGCCAGATTAGGTAAAGCTCTGCTATGACTGGTGTGGAAGTATCCTCTGCTACTAAGAATGAGGCTGGTAGCATCACCTCTTCCTTTGCTTTTGAAGCTCCAGCTATATATAGATACCCTGGTTGGAGGATGTGAATGTTGAAATGGAAGGGATGTTCTTCAGCACAAGATTAAATGAGTCTCACCTCACATTAAATGTTTGCATTTATAAATTAAAAGTTATACCATCAGCTCCCTTCCTGTTCTGTTTATATCCAGTGGAAAGACATGAGGTTTAGGGCATAATTTCCCAGACTGCAGGATTTTGCCCAAAGATGAGATATGTTTTGTGCTAGACTCCACTAGTGACATTGCCTTTAAAGGGAACATTAAGTGACAAGTTCAGAAGTCAGATGAATCTCACCCATATCTGCAGGTGTGCAATACCAGGTTGGGTGATGCTGAGCCTGAAAGGCTGCTGACTCTGTGTGGCACTTCAAAGGCTCTCTGTCTCTCCATCTGCCCTCTTTCCAAACCATTCGAGGTCTAACAAAACCACAGCCTTTCTATCAATGAAGATATTATTAGGAAAACTCCCTCCTGTGCTGAGCTGCCTAATTTCCTCGAGCTTGTATGTACGTTAGAATGTCATCTTTTCTTACCCTCTACTAAACAAAGGTATTACTGACCTTTTGATTCAAGGGGAGGGGGAAAGACAATTGCCTATTAGAATATCTGGCATCCAGCACGCCTATTCAGTTCTTCTGAAAAACAGGCTCAGGATGAGTCTGTTTCTGAAGCTCAATGGACCATGTTATGAATGGGGAGTTACTGCAGTGCTGCACTCAGAAAAAAAATCTGTTTCTTTTCTTCTGGCAGAAGCACAGCCCCATTTATTTCCCCAGCAGAGGAAAACTCCAAACGCCACAGACAATATCTTGTTTTATCACAGCCCAAGAATTTGTGATGTCTGATTTCTCCTACCTCCTTGCTTCCTCCTCAGCATTATTTAATGTTTCCTTCAATAAAACATGTTGGCATGGTGTCCCGTGTTGCACTACAGGCTTCTGTCCCAAATACAGTCGAAAGCAAGTTTCAAGGCTAAACAAGGTTAAAATTAGGACAGTCCCCAAGGGCACCAGCAAAGCACATGTTTACATGCTCAGTGAAACGAGCTACAGTGATTTTCTTTCCACCAAGGACAGTTTCCAGCTATGGGTTGTCATGATTTTCTTTAAAATAATTATCATCGCATCTCAAAAGACACTTGCAGCTGTAGGCATTCTCGCCCTCCCTAATTACACAGCTAATAAGGGAAGCAGAGAGAACGTCAGAGTGAAGTGAAGGCCAACGGCAAATCCAAACACCTTGGATCCACCACTTAGTAAGTGAGCTGGCCAGAAACCTTCTGGATCTTGCCAAAGAGGAATGAGGCTATGGAATGAGCTTCCCACGGATTGCTAATGTGGGAGTAAAACCGTCTGCTTCCAAAAGGACACCATGCTTGTACCTTCCTCAAAACACCCAGCATCATCACAACAGGCTGAGAGGTATCCAGGGAGCACTTAAGCTACAATACTGAGGAACTGACTGTTGCAGGGGTACAGAAATTATGTCCTGGGGAAACAAGTCCAAACCATGCCAGTGGTGGACTTTAAATTCATTCTTCAGGATCACATGCAATTAACCTGACCCCACTCTCCAAACTGGAGGGGACATGACTCATTCTCTCTCTTCAGCCACTTCATCTTGTACTGCAGAAGTGTTTCCCATTGAAAACTTCAGAGGGACTGGAACATTTCAGGGGTGGGAAAAACCTTCTGCTTTTTGACATTTAAATGAAATCAAATGAGAAACTTCACCAACAGTTCCTGTCAAGCTGTCATGTATGAGCACAAATGCAAAGCCAAAATCAGCACTAAATCTCATTATGTTTTGAGAGGATTCAAGTTTGTTCATTTTATAACTGAGAAGGAAAAAAATACTTTATTCCTAAGAGTTCGGAGTGGGTTTTTTTGTTGTTGTTGTTGTTCTTGTGATTTTTGTTTTTCCTTCTGTCCATGGACCCTGAATGTTAGTAGCTACAGATCTTTAAAAACATTGTTTCATTGCTCAATCCTACTTGCATAGGGTTTGACTGTAGAGATCATATACTGAGCTTCAAGGAAGTGATGTCGAATACAACAAGAAGTAAGGGAAACATTCTGAAATTACCCTGCCTGGGAGACTGACCTGCACCCTCTGGTGTCATAGAATCATAGAATGGCTTAGGTTGGAAGAGGCAATCTTAAAGATCACCCATTTCCAACCCCCATGTCATGAGCTGGTTGCAAACCACTGGATCAGATTGCCCAGTGCTCCATCCAAACTGGCCTTGGGCACCTGAAGGGATGGTACATCTACAGCTTCTCTGGGCAGCAGTGCCATGTCCTCACCACCCTCACATCCTTCTGGATTACTGCACATGAGCCATTTGTATCTTGGTCATTTGTCATAAATTTGGTTTCCTCATTCCCAGAGTATTGAGTCTCTATTGCCTGTTCCAGTACTACTCCCTGAATGTTCCTCTTGCTTCTGGAACCTTAATGTTTATGTTCATTAACAAAGCTGGCCACGGTGAGAATGACAGACCTCAAACATTCCACCAGAAACCACATCACTCTTATCCAAGGCACGAGTTGGAAAGGATGACACCAAGTTTCTCCTCCTGCTCTCTTTATTTGGGGTGCTAAACAATGATCTTTGGAGCAGGCATAGGATGTCCAGCTGGAAGTGATGCCTGAATTCATAGCATTCAGAATCACCCTTTTCTTACCTGTCAGACAACACTCCATGACAGCTGAAGGCCGCAATGAAATATATGATATAGATTTCTAGGGTGCAGATAAGGGAACAAACCATATTAAGTTATCATTTTGCTCTGTATATCAATGCACCCCTAAGGCTGTGGAGAAAAAAAAGAGAAAAGCTTTAAGTTCCCTTTAAGCATCACTTCTTATGTGTACAAGTAACATGACCTCTGTAATTATATCACCAAGCAAGATGAAGACAGAAAAAGAGAAGCAAAATAAGGGCAAAGATTTATGTCTCTTCCAAAAGATGGAATAGAAATATGTAAAATAGGGCAGTACTGATTGCCAGAATGCTAGAGGTTTTCTGTTCCTTCCATCGTGCTGCATTGTGAGTGGTGTTTAGAAGGGGGGTAGTGGGGAACCATTGGAATCTTGGGGTTTTTATTTCACCATGAAACTTTAGCACAAGAAATTTTAATTGTGGATCCTTGTGGACAAGACCTTGAAATCTTACCCAGCCGGAGCTTTCTGGTCCCGGAGTGTTCTTGGAACTGGTTGTGGCTCCCAGTCACTTGGTTGCTTTATCCAAGTTTGTTCTCTCCATCTTTCAGTGGGATGGGAAATGGGTTAGAAGGTTAACTGTTTGTTAGCAGTCCAGGACACAAAAGCTTGGTATGAGGCAGTTTCATAGCTAGTAGGGCAGTCAGTGTGTTTGTATCAGTTTTGGAGGATATTGCAGTGGGACTGTTCCTTTTTTCTTGCTTCGGAAAGTGATAGTCCTTTAAAGCAGTTGGCACCTAATCAAGAAACTTTAGGGAAGGAACATGAGAGCAGCCTCTCTGAGTAATTGATTGTGGCTACTGGTTGACTGCATCAGTGTTTGCAATAGAGTGAAATACTATATGTTGGATGGCCTCAACATTATCAGGGTATTTAATCACAAGCTGGGCACTTCTCTGATGTATTTATGTGTATTACCATCAGAGGGTCACATGGGTGACACACTGAGATAATGGAAAGAGAGAGGACTTGGAACTTAAGGAAATATATCTTCTTGTTCAACTTTTACATTTACTAAACTTCTTGGGAAATATCAGTAGCCAACTAATGCACCTCTGGATGATGAATCTGCTTTTTAGAGTGTGAATATTTTGATTCAGGTCCTCAGTGGGTATAAGTTGGAGGTACTCTCATGACATTGATATAGACCAGATGAGAACTTGGCTTAGCTGCACTGAAAGGTGGGTCAGGAATCCACATGAGAAATCCATATGAGCTCAGATTATTTGGAGACTTCAATTTCCCAAGCCTGAGTATACTATAAAAACAGCCCCTCCTGCAGAATTGTCCTGTTTCCAGATCTCCCAGAAAACCTGCACTGATAAAGGTTTTGAGAAGTCAAAAATCCAAAGGTGATTTAGTTAAACCTTTAGCACAATCTTGTTTATGTTCTATGGTGGTTTGCTAAAGGATTCTTGAAGTAATACTGACATTTCCCCATTGTTTTCACTTCCCAGGTCTCAATACAGATTATTTTTTCTTCTTTTCTAAATTTTCAGATATTCCTCCCCTTCATTTCTTTAAAACAAACATAGAGATTAATTTCACTTTTTAAAATTGTTTTTGCAGCAAAATCTCAACAAATCCAAATTTCAGGAAGCTAAATATCTTCGTAACTACTTGCAGAACATTTTCAATAACAATACTAATGAAGTTATAGCATTTTTTATTAAAGTAACTTTTACCTGCAATCTCTTAAACGTCTTCCTCCTGCCAACAGCTACACTTACTTGCTATGAAGTCAACTTGACAACTGGTATAAGAATCCTCCATTCAAGCTGCCACCAAGGAGGAAGACAAAAAGCAGATGGCATATTTCATAACCTTGCTAATCCTCTCACACATATCAGACATAAGATGACATTCATCTGCCCTATTTTTATGCAGCCAAACTTTAGACATGTGAATCTGAACTAGTCAACCTCAGCCAATGTAGTAGTTGGTGTAGAGTAATTGTGGCATGAAGCTGGTTTCAAATTTTGTGTGACTCACCCTTCAAGGCTCCAAATTTCCCTCCATTGGTTGTTCAGGTTTAGTGTGGATAAATCCCAGTATGGAGAGATATGAAAAAAATAAAAAAATAAAAAGTAAAAGAAAGTGAAAAGCCAAATACAAGATGTTTAGCATCTTCTGTTCCTCCATACCAAAACCCACAATAAAAGCAAAGATTCCAGCTTCACCTCTATTCTTCTAACAGAACAGAGAGGAGCCGATATCACAATTTAATTGCACTTCATATACAAGAGCAGTACATATACAAGAGCATAACACATAACCCTCACTCCAATGAAGAGTTTCCCCCTGAGTGGGTCAGGTCTTTCTGATATTCACAACAAAAGTTACCATAGTAAAATTTATTGTCCAGATGCTGCCATCTTCCTTTTTGACTCAGAAGTTGCACCATGGTCCGTCTGATACCTGCAAGATACAAACCCCTTGGAGGACTTGGTCCAGAGGAAGAGCTCATACTTTGATAAGTATCTATGAAGTTTAGCAGAAAAGACTGCTGTCTTCTAGAGGGTGAGTAGAGGAAGTGAGGGGGAAGTGATCGTAATATACAAAACTGTAGTCTTTGGGTTTGTCAATGGAAAAGCAAGAGAGCTGGTTTTGGTTTCCAACCCAACTCAGAAGATTAATAAGAGCAGCCCAAGCACAAAGATAAAAAGAAAGAAAAGAAATCATTTCTCTGTCCCTTCACATCAGGTGTAGCTGTTCAGGGAAAAGAAGGAAAGGTTTACCTGGAGCAGGAAAAATGAGGCTGAGATTGCAGCCTAATGTTTAGAGGATTCACCTTAAAATCTGCAATACGGATTTGTCTTCCTTTGGCTTCTGTGGCAAGCAGTTCATCAGAGTCAGCTCATCATGTTTGTGTCATATGACCAAAAATAGATTTAGGACACAGAAAAGTTCTGACAGATAGCAACCAAAGCTGATATGTCTTCTTTCAGACATGTTTTCGGTCTCTCTGACTGTCCATACACCTGTTAGATGCTGAATCATTAGTTTTTCATGGAAAATAACTTTTTCTTCTCTTTCGAAACTTGCAGTTTCTGTTGAAACCTCCCCAAAAAAAGGGAAATCATGGAAAATGTATCTGTAGTACAAGGTACCGCTGTGCCAAATTCTCACTTGGCCTGAATCAGTATACCTCTGCTGACCTCAATAACAACTTGAGGGCAAGCAAAGAAGAACTTGGTGCTCTGGCATAGAGTGACTGTGGCTAAACTGATGAACAAATCAGATGAGACCAACCAGATGCCCCACAGAACCATAGCATCCCATGGCCAACGTCTTACTGTCAATTGGTGGCACCACTATTTATACAGAAGTTTGCATTTTTATTGTTCTTGTTGATGTTATTTTTGAAGGCTTTGGCTTTTTTTCCATGAGCCTTTGCTAGGTTGCTCAATACAGTCACTGACATCAGACTGAAGGTATTGAGCCAGTATGAATACTGAGTTAGAAATTTAGTTCATTTCAGAGCACAAAATCACACTCATATTAAGGTACCTGGTATTCAGCAGAGACAGCTTAGCACTCATCAATGAGAACTGCGAGTGTCTTATCAATATCACATATTTATGCCCAAATATATGTCTCACAGTGCTACTGCACCACATAGATGAAGCTGGTGCAACTTTGCCTTCTCTCAGTTCTCAGAGGCTGTTTGTGAAGGCACCTTTGAGCCCTCCATATCTTCATTAGTTTAATCTAAGAGAAAGTTTATCCGTATCCATTTATGATTTTCCATATCCAGATGTTATTTCCAATAGAGAGAGGAAATGGTATCCATACATATAGCTAAGCACCTTCAAGGCAACTTAGCAATGTTGTTGCTCTTTGATACATGCAACAAAACCCAGCATCACTTCTAATCCCTGCCCAGCCACTCCAGGCTTTCACACCTCCCCAGGAGGACTGTTGGCTCTGTAGGAGAGCAACGATGCACAGACTGCTCAGGAAAGTACTAGTAAGCTCTACACTTCAGACCTGACATTTGTCTGCCTTTTGCTTCATAATGAAATATTTAATCTTCTGGAGTTTGGTAGGAGTAGAAGTTAGGGTAGGAGGGGAAGGCAAGGAGGCTGTGGAATCATATTGCTTTTCCTATTATGGCTTCTTTCTTATTTTTTTCCTGTGTTGTCAATGCAGTTCTGAAAGAGAAAGAAGAGACAGTGAGCAAGCAGTGAGAGGGAAAGGAAGGGAAAGAAGATAAATATTTCTATATTGATGTTGATCAACTGACATGCAGATGAAAGGCAGACAAAGAGAGAGGAACGCATTAACAATCCTCTATTTAAACCCTCACTTACAAGTGAAAATGTGTTGGCTCCTTCTAAATCCCTACGGAGATTTTGAGACGTTGAAGCCAGCAGACACTCCGTGATAATCTAACCTGACCTTTCTTAACTCAGTCTAGAAACTGTACCCAGTGATTCCCGGAATGGAAGGAATTATCCCCACTATGTGAGTACATTTCTAAGATGAAGCTTAATAAACTGATTATAGGTATCATATTGCTGTGATAGCAGAGCACTGGATGTCATGGACCAGTTCCTGTGTTCCTCTGGAGGAATGTTACCAATGACTTGTGGTTGAGCTAATGCACATTTATCCCTTCTTCCTGCAACTGCTACTAATTCTGACATTGCTGACAGAGCTGCCTCGTCCTAGCATGCATAAGGAGATTCATAGTTGTATGAATCATAGCACAGAGGGAGAGCTATATTGCAAAAAATGTTTCAGTTCATTCCTGAACTGATTGGGTCAAGATGGACTGCTTTTTCTGCTGTCAGAGTTAAAGCTGAAACCACAGAGTGCAAGCACTTCGTGTTGCAGACCCCTCAGACACTGTGCTGCCATGCCTTGCCTAGCAGAGGATTTGCATTGCTGGCAGTTCTGGTGCATTTTTGCCTCATGATCCAAATATACGGGTAATCTGACATATCCTGAAAGGACATCAACTTGCAAGCCACCAGGGTGTGTCAGAAGACATGTAACCTTCATCCCACATAGCAGCTTTACAGTTGGAGAAGAGGAAATCATCGGTCTTGTTTATTCCACCCCTTGATCCCTGACAACCAAGACAATTCTGTAAAACTAAGACAGCTCCACTTTCCATGAAGATGTTGTCTTCTGATGCCATTTAATTAGGTCTTTCCACCAGAATGGCTTCATAATGTCAAATCCTAGGTCAAATCCCATCTCTGATGCATTAGAAAGGGAAGGGTAATGCAGCCTGGATGTAGTGGCTTAATGGTACATATGTTCTACAGATGACTTGCGTATGAACAGAATCTGACTCATCATGCATGGGTTGAACTGGAATTAAAAAGATGGGCTCTGGTTCTTTCACACTGAGGTGAAATCTGCACATCTTGTCATTCACATTTTCTTTTTCTTCCCTTGCTGGAAGTTGAAAGATAGCACAAAGTTAGATGGTCCTACAAAGACTGGATGCAGTTAGAAAATGTAACTCTTAATACCTGAGCAACAAAAGTAAGGAATATATTTAGCTTGGGACTGCCTGAGGAAACTGTCCCAAATGTTGGAATTAGGACACTTGCTGGTTGAGAAATGCCACTAGCATCATACTTCTAGCAACAATGGTCCACCATGGGAAAGCAAAGGCTGCTATTCGTGTTCTCATCTCCAGAGAATTTAGTGGTCCAAAGAGAACTCATAGATTTGCAAAATGGAATGGAATGGAATACCATGAAAATACAATTATCTGGAAATGATCTAAGAATCTTCCATGGTGGCTAAGATCACAAACTGAAGAACTTAGGAAGATAAGTTTCTCTTTCACAGGATGCAGGAAGCATTTTTGGGATGGCCTTTCCCAAGGTATTTTTGCTTCTGCATTTCCCTTCACAGTCTATATAACAAGGTCACATCCTGCAAACAATGGACATGGAGCAGGAAGGTGGAATCTGACACTGGGACATCTCAACACTAAAATTGTTTGTGTCCCACCCCTGTGCTAATAGAAACTCACTGCAACTGCTACCAGTGAGAACATTCAGACATTTGAGAACAGGAATAGCATGGAGGTTGGGACTAGAACAGATGCTGCCTGGGAGTGAGGAACTTGTAACCAAGTCCTTCATGGGGGCACAGACACTTCCCAGGACAAGAAGAGCTTCTACACTGTATACATTTTGCCTTTGAATGCAGTATAAAGTTCTGCAACAGTGTCTGTTCTTGAGGGAGGGAGAAATAAGCTTTGGTGGACCCTATGGGATTCCTTTGTATTTCAGAGCTGAGGACTTGAACTGAATGTTTCTGAACATCAGCAAGAAAAAGCAACTCATAGCAGTGCTATGGGAGGAATGAGATCTCACCATTACCTAAAGTTCATTCCCCGACAACACAAACCAGGTGTGGCATGGGTTGGTTGCCATATACAAGTCTTGCCTTAGCGATGCAGCAGACACATCTGGAAGGCTTGTAATTACATCTGGTTCTTAAGGGTGCACTGTAAGGCCTCTCCGAGGTCTCACTTCACGCCTAGCAAAATGTGGCTGTTGCGATTGGGTGGTCTCTGACCACAGGTGCACTTCTAATTAAAATGTGATGTGAAAAATTAGGGGAAAGAATGGTAACAGGGAGCAAGGGGCTTGATAAAGAGTCATTTTTACAGCAGCCTTGCAGAATTAATGCAAGTAAGAGTTTGGAGCAGGTGGCATTCATAGAAGTTGAGTTATTTGGGCTCCTTGCTAAAGTACAAGATCATAGAATCATAGAATCACAAGGTTGGAAAGGACCTACAAGATCATCTAGTCCATTTCTAGTCCCATTTTCATCTAGATGAGAAACTTCCTTTTGTAATATTCTTGGTTACTTCTCACTCAACTGATTTTGTTAGTCCTATTACAAAGCAGGATACAGGATACAAGATAATTAATAACAGTTACATCAGAGAGCTCACTTCAAATTTACCCCCTTAATTAAATGTGATTCCTGATCATTTTGTTTGGTATGCTCAGGGATCTTCTTCAGCATATGGCTTTTCCACATCTCATGCAAGGTACAGAATATCTCCAGTAATATTATAGAAAAAAAGGTCTTGGAATATACCTTACACATCTCACTGCAGGAGGATGATTTAGTTGGCACAGCACTTCATCTTGTTCTGGCTATGGCACATCATCCCAACCAACACGTAATCTTCACTCCAGATGCTGCAGATCTCCCAGTGATCCTATGCCATATCTAATACACTTCAGGACAACTCAGTAGATGTGAAACACCTGTATGTGAGCTGCTGAACAGAGAGACATGACTACACAATTTTTTTTTGATACTTTAGTTAAGATATAACATGTATTACCATTAACCACTAATATTTTGTCATCATCACGTCCTGGAAATGTGAATACTGTTGGTACAAGCATCGATTTCCTTTGCTACTATATCTCAGTTACTTGCAATTGCATGCCAGACACTCATTTTTCTGCATACCACATTGTCTCCACTGTTTGAGCAGAAAAATACTACTGCACTGCCATTTCTAATACTGGATATTAATGGATATTAATCCGTAATCATTTACATACTAGCTAGTCATTCTTGGCTTTTTTTCTTAATCTTTGGAAAGAAATAAGCATCTCCAGAAAGGAGGAAACACCCTTTAGAGATGTGTCCTCCAATCCATAGGCTATCAAATGAACCTACAGCACAGCTAAAATGAATCACTAAGTCAAAAAAGATGAATCTCACACTGAATCTCATTGATTTGCTTTCTTACCACTTACAAGTTTCTTGCCAGGACTGAAAGCTGCCAGTCTCACCTTGGATAGAGAAGAAAAATATGTAGAAATTAATGGCATTTTTTGAGTAAGAAGAAGAATAATTTCAAATACGGACAAAAGGTAATGACATTTTTGTGTTACTTTTGAGAAATGCTATTATATGTTTGCTAGTACATGCTGGGCCTCAAATTGCAGCAGGGGAGATTCAGGTTGGATGTTTGGAAAAATTTCTTCTCCAAAAGAGTGGTCAGGAGCTGGAATAGGCTGACAGGGAGGTGTTGGATTCACCATCCCTGGAGGTGGTCAAGGAATGTTTAGATGTTGTACTTTGGGACATGGTTCCTTAGGGAGGTTCCTTTCCTCCTTAGGGAGGAAATATTGGTGATAGGTGGATGGTTGGACTGGATGATCTTAGAGGTCTTTTCCAACCTTGGTGATTCCATGATTCTATGAAATGGATTCCAGTATGCTGCTCTTTAGTATTTAAAGATGTTCTTAGTCCAGCAAGTGATACATATGCAGACTCATAGCAGCATCCACTTGGACTATGTTCTTCTCAGGCAGAGTCCCTCACAAATAACACTCAGTCGAAACTCCCAGGGATCAGATCCTCAGCTGATGGAAACCAGAAACTCTGCCACTTGCCCAGGGCTCAGTTTCCATTGCCTAGTGCTACCAAATCATAGACGGTTAAATTTATTGCATTTATTATTATTAGAACAGGATATACCATATGTTTAAATAATTGCAATTTTTTATCTTCCTCTCTAAATATACGCATCCAAAAAAAGCCAAAAGTAATCCCTCGTGGTGCTACCTGTCTGTTCAGCTGTTGTTCGAGCAAAGACTCTGGATCCTCTCCTGAGCTTCAGGTCACTCTTGGGAGTAAAGATGGAGAGGGCTTTATCTGGGAAAGGTGAGAGGGAAGAGCAGTACCTTAAGCATTTCCCTGACTGATGTGCAGTTTAGAGTCTGAGGCGTTAGCTCGTCTGTCCACCTAGAGAAGATGGGCTAGTGAACTCATGTAAGTTGCTTAATAAATGCAGTTTGTCAGCGGATCTACAATCTGAATGGGGTTGACCCTCCACGAGTGCATCAATGTGTGGACATACTGCTGTAGAAAATGCATTCAGGTGTCAAGGGGTTGCGATCAATCAATCACTCTTTTGGCCACCACCTCTCTTCTCTGTCCCTCAGGGGGAAACGTTCTTGGCCTTATTCTTTCCAGTCATCATTTATTTCTTTTGAAAGAACAAGCCTTCTTTGTTTGGAGCTCCTATGAGTTGCACTGGATGGGAGGGGTGGGGGGATTCTCTCACAGGGTCTCTGAGGCAAACCCACAGCTGATTCCTGAGTACACCACGTACCACAGTGTCACAAAGATACCACAAACAGAGAAAAGTCATGCAGCCATGTGTTATGGGAGCTGGCCCCATATTCATGCCAAGATTCTGGATTTCCTGGCTCTCTAAAGATCTTTGGACCATGGGGATTATACATTGCACAAGGTATCAGATGCCAAACACTGACTTTAAAAAAAAAGTACATGGGAAACAAGTCAAAATGACCTCTTCAAAAAAGAAGAAAAAAAAAAAAAAAAAAAAAAAAAAAAAAAAAGGATTATATAGATAAGTTTTAAACAATAACAGAGCAGGAAACTATGCCTTATTAGACATTTACCCAGCTTATCTGCCTGCTGGCATTCCTCAAGTGCACTTGAACACATGCTGGGCCACCTAGGTCTGAGTTCCTCTCCGATTTCACAAACCAAGCAAGGTCAGCCCAGAGCAGAGGTTGGATAGGATTCCTCTTAGTGAAACCCCCACCGCCCATCAAAAAATGTTGCTGTTCCTTCAATTGGCAATGAACTTCTTTTTCCGCCAAAGATTACTGTGGTGCTGGGAACAGCTGGAGGTGTTCCTCTGGGCAATGGGTCAAATCCATGGCCTTCTGACTGCCTGTCTGTTAAAGACTCAGTACATTTTGGACAACACTAGAAGTATTCAAAACAAATGGCTTAGCCAGAGTTATTTTCAACTTACCTACCGCCACTCTACAATGCCCTTCATAAATTGCATGCTACACCCAGTATCCATCTCACTGCCAGGGACAAGACTCACCATCAAGAGTGTGCCCTGGCCATCAGAAGTCTTGCACGCTTTCAGCACAAGAGTAATGCTATCAAACTCCACAGCAGAGCTTCAACATGACATTTGTGGAAACGTCCATACAGGCATTATAGAACTTAAGTAGTATTCAGTTGGCTTAAATTCACCTAAATATAAGTGTCTATGCAGTAGAAATCTCTCCAATGTTGTAACCTCCAGCTCTCCACAGATCTCAATGGAAAAAAAAGTCTTGTTAGGACATGTTCCATATAATTGAATAATTATATTCACTTTAAGATGAATAAAATGTCAGAAAGTGCTTGAAAGAATTCAATAAATTCATTGGTTTGGGGAGTCAGTAAATCATATCAATTTTTGCATACTGCTAGGAGCGCTGAAGATAGTTTTATCTTCTCTTCAGCAACGGCATTAGGCTTTGGGTTGATTAACGCTTTTAATCAGCAGAAAGGAATCCATCTCATTCACCCCATCCCATGCTATTCTTTGTCTCCAAGGTCACAAGAAGGACTCACCATCCCCAAAATATGGTTTTTCCAGAACATGAAAAAGAAATAAACTACTCATTTTAGTTTTATGCAAGGAAAATTCAGGCTTGGTGAGATCAGAAATAAAAATGACTGTAAACAAGTCTCTCCACCTGCCCTTTCTGGCTCCATTTGCCTAATGAGTTCCTACACATGGGCTTTCTTTTGCTCTCAGAGGAATCCTGAATGGCAAACATGTCTATAGTGTCCCCTTTGACACACTCAGGAATTTGTATTCATCAAGCTGGAAAGCTGCACTCCTCACAGCTTTTCTTAGCCAGTTCTCAGCTCTTTCTGCAGTCTCATGTACTGTTCCCATCTGGATTTCACCCTCTCCCAGTCATTCATAAATGTCTTTATCCTAGGGGTGCCTTGTCACTGTCAGAAGGGATAAAATTTCCACTCTGTCCCAAAGAGTAGCATCTGCCACTCTTTTGTCTACATTTTCTACATCGTCTCCTGCTTCTTAGGAAAACCTGCAGTTTTTGTAAAGACCATAAGTTATAGAGTGTCTATAGTTCAATTCCTCTTTTATTTTCCCCCTAGTTTTGTTGCTTTGTTTTGTTTTGTTTTTTTAAGTTATTTCTAAGTAAGTTAATTCTTCATCTAATCAGTTTTCTTAAATGTTCTTATCTTTATGCTGTTGTCTGCAATTAGCAGTATAAGAAGAAGAGAATCTTTAGTTGAAAAGAGATACATTTGTAGGTACCTTGATACGGTTCAGTCCATCCTGCAGTTGATTTGTATTCCAGGCAATGGATTTGTTATTTTGTTCAAGGCAGAATCTACACTAAATTCAAACAGAACTCGGAGAGATGAAAGCATTTTACAAACAAGATCCAAAATCCTTTTTGAGGATGGTGATCTCCTCAACTAGGCACTCTTTAATATCTCATGCCTGACACCTTGTTTTTATGCCTTCCTTAGAAGAACACTGGCTGTGAAGTTTAGAGTTTAATTGGAGCATCACTACCAGGAACTGTCAAGTTTATGAAGTCAGCTCAAACCATCTTATATGTGCATAACTCTTACTGAACTACTACATCGTGCTGTAGACTTAAGAAACACAAAATTAAGGTTCAGATTCTACTTTACTCATGGACACAACCAGGAATCCCATTAAACTGGTGCAGAGAAATTCAAGAAGGCATAGCATGAATGACATCTTTGGCTGCAGCTGGATTAGAAAAACAATGATGATATTTGCAAAGACCTGAATTGTTACAACAGCAGCAAATGAATGAAGAGCTGCTATAGCAGTAATGTATTATTTTATGCAAGACCCTGCATCCTTGACAGTCTTCAGGGAAGGGCAGGGATTTGGGACAGGGAGGGGATGTGGGAAGCCAGATGAAAAATTTTATTAGGTGATTATTAAACTATTCAGCAGAGCCAAGCACAGCTCAAAGCTGCCAGATTGTCTTGTTGCAAAATCAAAATTGGAATAATGAAAGGGGCTGCTATCATGGGGTATCTAATGGCTGGTTTGCTATCTGTGCTGGCTGACAAGCTTTACCACCTTCATCAGCAGTGGCAGAGAAGCCTCCTCCAAGGGCAATACTCTGTCAGCTCATTGCAGCATCCTCCATAGATTCCTGAACTATCTAGCAGACAAGGCTACCTGAGACTGCATCCCTCTTCTACTGAATGGAGAGAAGATGGCACAATCTTTTCAATCACCTATTTATGGAGCCTAATTCTTTTGTTTTAACTTCTTTATTCTGTAGGTCTACCTGGAGTCTTGAGAGTGTGTGGTCAGAATTTTTCATCATTTTCATCACCTGGAACATCACCATCTACTATAATAGATAACACAATAGATGAGATGGATATAATCCATTCTTCAGGCATGGTGTACAGAAGACTGCCATGGAAGCTTTCTCCTAGAGAGCTGAAGTGGATGCTTCCATTGTACTTCAGTCCTTAGTAGAGGTAGTCAGGATGTTGTTTGGGGCATCAGTTATAAACACGAGTTCACAATGTCTGCACTTAGATCCATCAGCAATGGCAAATAGTGTATGGATGTTGAGTAGGAGATTCAGATCTTGATTCAGCAGTGTTTTATCACAGCTTCTGAATCTAACTGACTGAGCCATAAACTTGTCCTTTGCAGTGGTTTGTCAAAAACAATCTTGGGACAGGAAAGTGTGTTGTGACTTAGCAGTAGCTCAATACAGCAAAAATAAACTAAGGCACAGACAGGTTTGATGATCCTGCACCATCCACTACAGCGCACCGTATGAATTTGATTAAGGTATTCATCAACAGGAATGGATCTTGCTTCTCAAAAATTTTGGCACAGTGTTCTCTTTCTTTGCCACCACCAATCTTATTGTCCTGCACATTGCAAACTGTCTTTATTTTTTTACTTCTAAATAAGCCAGTCAATATATTTCTGCATACCACCCATCTCTTCCATGTTAGCTGAGCCTTTTCTTTCTTGCAGGATGCTTTATTGACTCCTAGTTTTCATTTGCCTCCACCTCCATGTCTTCCCATTAATGTGCTTTATACTGAGAAGGTTGCCGTCACCATTCTAGGCTGGCACAGGGGAGGCAATTCTGGACTTCCATGACCTATGATGTTGTCCCATCTGAACACAAGTGTTCTGTGGGATGTATTAGCTGGCTTTAGAATCTGGAAGCAGATTTCCATGCCTAGAACTAGCGGTTCTGGTAATTCTCCAAGAGACGAAAAGGGAGGAATATATAGCGCTGAGCGGAAAGGCAGTGCTGTTCTTAAAGAACAGTGTGGGGCTGACGTAATGTTCTGTGCTATGATATTCGCAGTAGGAACATATGACTTTGGGTCACAGGTTTGCGGGTAGCCATCTTGTTAACGTAATGGCAGCTTGGAGCAATCCAGCGTCCGTTTTTCCACTGCGTGTGCATATATGTGCATCCATGTGGTTTCGGCTGCAAGTACAGAATCAATAGGGCTGGTGCTGCCTTTTATAAAATCCATGCTCCGTCTTGGTCCCTTCCCAGTAAACTATTGGCTCACCATTAGCAGATCTGGTAAGCTCTCCTGCACAATTTATAGCTGGACAACTGTGTGGGGTGGATGGAGAAAGAGACCTCAGGGCGTCAGCACTTGCAAATCCCACAGCAAGTTCCTATCTACTCCCACTCCTGCAGGAACACCATAGCAACCAGCTCAAACTGTGCAAGTTGGCTGCAAAGTATTTTTCTGCCGTCAGTAACACAATACTTTTCCTTTCTCCAGACACCCAATATACACTCGTACCCCTCAAACATGCAATACCAGCTCCCAATGTGATAAGCAACTAATTTGGCTGAAGTTCCTTTAGAAGCTAAATCTGTTGTTGGTCTTGGATGAGATGTAAAATGTGTCTCTACCCTAACAGACCATTCATGCAAAACATCACTACCTCGCTTCTTGTATGTTAAGATCCAAGTGATGTAAGGTCAGCTTGAGCCCACAAGGCCTGTTGACCTGCCTACTATGCCCAAAAAATGTTTTCTGCATTGAAGGCAATTCCTCTGTCGATCTTTAGAGCAGGAAAAGGTTGGGGCAGGCAGGTGGTTTGGACTTTACCATCTGAGCCCTTGTCCTGAAAAAACATAATGCTGCAGACCCAATTCCATTGCCATTCCAATCCCCTTTCTCACCACAGGCTAAAAAGAAAGTGCCAAGTATGCTGTGACTCAGTAAAACACATCAGGAGTTGCTAATTTCTTTTCCAGTGCTCTTTCTCCATATTCTTCATGCAAATGTTGGGTTCCTATTTATTTCAGAATTGAAGGTGTTTGGTCTCAAACAAATATTCACACACCACCGTAGATTCAGAGCCTACTAATGCTCAGCCCATCTGTTTTCTCCACCAAGATGCCATTGTGGTCTTGGTGGTTGGCATGCCCTCATTCAGACATATTCTTTCTAATCTTTTGCAATCCCTCCGTTCACATCATAATTTGTAGTAGTGAAGGACAGACAGCTGATAAAATAGTATCAAAAACGAGACGTTTCTAAAGACATTGGAAGTAGACATTATGAAAAAAGTGAATAAGTGAGACACGGCAGAGTGGAATGATTTGTTTAAGGACACCTGGTCTCTGTTGTTTCTTCTTACTCTTGATGATTTGCTATTCCTGATGTTTTTGGGGGAATTAAAGTTTAAAAAAAAAAAAAACAAACAACAAACATCAGAGCAAATCAGTGCCTGGTGCAGAGATGTTCAGGGATTGAACGGGGAAGGGCTGATGTTGATGAATTTAGGATGCTGAAAGTCTTTGATTTAGGGTAATGGAAAGGGAGAAGAGATGGACAATGCCAGTTACAGAGAGTAAGCTATAAAGTCAAAGGGGGCAGCAAGGAATCAGAGAATCATGAAATGGTTTAAGTTGTAAGGGATCTAAAAGATCATTTAGTTTCAACCCCCTGCCATGCGCATAGTTGCCAACTAAATCAAGCGCAAGACTGGGTTGCCCAGGACTCCATCCAAGGACATAGGAAAGAAAAGGGATAAACAGAAGGACAAATCAGCACCACAGGTGGAGAAGTTATGGTCCCTGAATAGCAATGGGGTGTATCCAGATTAAACAAAAACTAAATCATACATGATAAAAGTTGTGTCAGCTGCAAAAAAAATGGCAATAACCAGTGCCTGCATGGTGTGGTGCTTGCTTGCACAAGAAAAGCTGCTTATCATGCTGTTTATCACTGACTCAGCCCTCATATTTGAGTCCCTCAGTCCTAGCAGCCTTTCTGCTGTAGGGATGGCATTCCCAGGATATTCTTTTCCCCACTCCAGATCATTGATTCACCATTTTGAAAGTAATATTGTTGCACCTGGCCCAGATTAGGAAGTTCCTGCACGAGTACACTCACTTAGTTCTTCACCGCCAAAGTCTAAAAAGAGTCAAGACAAACAGGAGAAGGAAACACAAGAGGTTGGAGTGCAACATTCCTGAACTAAGTGTCCTGGTATAATATTGGAAGGTCTATATCACACAGAATGATTTTCTCATCATCCCGCTTCCTGACTTATACATGAAGAACACCTGCATTTCTATTTGCTTAGAATAAGCCAGCTGAGTTCCTGTCTTGGACATAACTTCTGCAGTTCTGAGGGGCATCATTTGCTTGACTGTGCTTAGAGACAGCAACCTGTTTTCTGCTCAGGACAGGCACCCAGCAAAGGCATCTCACTGCTCTCCTCCTTGTGCTTTCGCTCATTCTTGTTCATTCCTCTCAGATAAAGTAACATTTATTTAAGACTGGAAAAAGTTACTTTATGAACCTTTTACTTCATGGCTTGGGCTTGGCTCAGCTGAAAAATTAGAGGCCATATCCTCACGTAGTATAAAATGGGAATGGGGCCATTTTCCACCAGAGGAGAATCCAGGCTCTCCTGGCGAGAACGATGCCTCTCAGATAGACCAGAGAGGGTTAACAGGTTGTCATGCTTCACTTTTAACATCATCTCCCACAAAAGGAGAACACAGGAGACACAGAAAGGGAGCAAGAGAATTTCTGAGGGAGCATAAGCATAATTGCAGTCACAAGCTGATATTTTCCATGGTTTGCAGCAGAGACATTCACAAGCCTCAGGCATCAATAAATGAACCTTTAACTTGCCTCCTAGCTCTGTTATCCGTTCCACACAGTGCTTTAATTACTTGGTGCCTAAGAAGCATTTTGGACATTGAAGTCTGTCACCCCTTAAGCTGTCTGCCCGACTCTTCATTTCATGAACAAGATATACACAACCTCTCTCAGCCAATGGCAGGCCGGTCACACAAGTATTATGTTTTTCCTCTCGCTGTCTACTGTTTCACCACTGTAGGAATTACACAGCCAAGAGCACAGTAGGAATAATGGCTCTATTCATTTCCCCCTGGGACTAATTCTTACAGATGGCAAGCACTGCAAAGGGGCAAATTAGCTTCTTATTTCATTTGGAGGCTTAAAGTTATAAGCTCATTTTGTTGTTGTTTATGGAGCAGCAGGATGGTGCAACCCTGTACATTGCTACTAGGAAGAAAGGAGGCAAATCCTGTACCAGTGGAGGCAAAGGGATAGGAAGGGGGATGCTTGGAGGACCCTGTCACTGCTGAGTCCATCCCCATCATGAGCTCAAGTCTGCAGCCAGAAGAAAGCTCCTGGCTGCCCAGGCTCCCGGTCAGGTGCTGTTATGAACAGGGGGCTTAGTGCTGCAAGTCAGGATCACAGCTGCAGTAGTTTGGGAAATCAGGATTGGGGCTTTTGTGAGTGGTTCTGGAGAGAAATTGTAGGGGGGTAAAAAAAAAAAAAAAAAAAGAAAGAAAAAGAAAGAAAAAAAAAAGCATAATTCCAATAAACAGACTTGACTGCTGTGAAATTACTTGGAAAAAGTGCTACAGTTGAAAAATTTGGAGATCCTTGTTTACCTGAAAAGAATGACAGACATACACATGAATGTCTTCTTTCACAGTCATTTTCCTCTTGAGACACATAAGAGAAGAGCAGTTTCAAACCCAACAGAAGATCCTTGCAAAGGGAAAGACACCTTTTTTCCTTTGGTAATCACCGTGTGGTTGTGATTACCCACTCAACTATTGCCAGGTGCACCACTGCGCCTTCACCAAATGGCATTTCCAGACAAGGCTGAGCTTTCGTGTATATTACTATTTGTCTAATTTTCCAAGCGAAAAAAAAGAAATAGAGGGATATATCCTCAACTTGAGTGAATCAGCATCTCTAGAGATTTCGGTTTATACCAGTCACTAATCTGTCCCATAATGTACCTTTTTTATGGGAACTTGCACGGTTAAAATCTCTTCTCGTAAGTAGTTATGGATCACAAGCATTAATAGAGCATGTTGGATGGGATTCTATTTGCTTGCAAAACCTCTTTATTTGTGACTTGGACAGAAATTGCCAGTAAAAGGAGTATTGTTCATCTGAGTTGTTATTGAGGAGTTCTCCTGTACCTTCTAGCCAAAATCAGAATCATAGAATGGCCTGGGTTGAAAAGGCCCACAATGTTCATTTAGTTTCAAACTCCTGCTACGTGCAGGGTCACCAACCACCAGACCAGGCTGCCCAGAGCCACATCCAGATTGAATATAAAAGGCTGAGTTTCTATAGTGTCTTTGGAGATCATATTGGATGTTTAAACTCTCCTTAAGGAGACTGAGTTTAGCCTTACATCAGGCAGTTTGTAAGCAGTGACTTGAATGTTATCAAATACATGGCAGACTTGAACAGCAACTTACATCTCCTTTTTAGTCTTTATCATAACTGAAAGGAGCTCCGTGAATTTTCAGTCATTCAGCTGAAGTTGCACTTCATCAATTGCTGAAGCTGGAATACATGTGGTTACTTTAATTCCTTTACTTCTAGAGGCCTGTCAACAACTTTATTCTGATATCTTGGTTTCTTATCTATCTTTTTACCTTTCCAAAGAGTCACCTCTGCTCTCACTTATTTTGTATTCATTTTTCCCTTGTCTATCACTACTTAATTATCTTCCCTTTTCTATTTTTTTCCTCTCCTTAAGTAGTATAAGAACCAAAGATAGTCTCCCCCAACCTTCAGCCTTTACTTCTCCATCTGAACTGATCTCCCTCAACTGCTTTCAAAGTGTTGGAGAGAAGAAAGTACTTTCAGGTCATGACTCAGATGATGATGTATTTTTAGGGCTGAATTGCACTCTAGTTGCTACTTGCTATATTGACTAGCTCCATGTTCCTTATAAGAGACCTTGGCATATGCCATGTCTGCCTCGGACATGCCCATCTACATTATGAATTATAAATCTTCACTTCCTTACAGGCATCCTTATGTGCCACTCTCAATCTTTTTCTCCCTGCCTACCATTTTCCTAGTGCTCCTCTTACTATCCAGCCAGGTCCTTGACACATCTCTTACTGCAGCAAGAGTGAGGTCTGTGGTAATTTCTCTTCTTTAAGATACACCATTCAGCACTCCAGAGTCATCAGACTCTGACCCTTTCACAGCATGGAATGTCCCAAAAGGCACAAAACAAGTTTCAGGTGTGATCATGTCCAAGTTAGTTTTTCAGTTCCTTCATTCTCGCTGTCCTTCACTGAGCCCAAATCCTTATTTGCTTTTCCTCAGCATGAAAACAGGGATATGCCTTCATTACACAATGCAGAAGAAGTCCATCTAGGCAGAAAGCCATGTTTAGATAACTATCTTGCTTCTAGGCCCTTAAGTAGACCAGGACTTCTATATGACCCAAACTCATAGGATTCTGATCCTTCTCCATACCCTTTGACCTTACTCTGTAGATTCTCTCTGGGTAATGTTGTAGCATTAAGTAGAATCTTATTTCCTGTTGCACACTGTATGTGTAGAATAACTGCTAGCCCTTGTCTC